>NC_133312.1:9712249-9741583 GCF_012295235.1 Primulina huaijiensis
AAAAAAATGTCTCTCCTTCTCTCCTAGCATGAATAGTGGCCGAAAATACTATTCATTCTCTCCTTTTTTGTTCTTCAATGGTTGGAGAAAACACTCACTTCTCAAAGAAAAATCCTCATATTTTTCTAGTGCAAAATATGAGGGGATCTACCTAGTTGGTGGTGGGCTTTATTTTAGAGCAAGGAGTGCTCTTTGGAAGCTTGTAGAAGTTCTTGCCATACAAGAGCTAAGGTGTTTACACCTTAGTTGGAGCCATACATCAATCCTTGTGATTGATAGGTACATTTCTTAACACACTATGAATGTCATTTTGTGTTTATTGTATTTGCTACACAAGAATGTTGGTGGCCGAAAATTTTATGCTAAAATCAAAATTTTTGTGCTTCCGTTGCGTTTCTGGTCACCGTAACCGATCCTCTTTCATATCACCTTATACATTAAGTCACTGTTTGGTACGTAGGATAAGATATTAATTGATTACTTATCTCTTTTTTTTCCTTAATGTTTGGCTCAAATTTTACAAAGAATTAGTGTCATGCATTAATGTCTTATCCATATATATTCATATTTCATCCTTATATTATTCATATTTCATCCTCTCACCCACGGGCCAAACTTTGCATAAGGTTGTGTTTTCTTAATGTGGTAAGGATTTGGTTATACCAATAATTATGTTAGATTGAAATTTTTTAGTTTTTGTGATAACAAAAAGCATCAGGTTGCTTGAGGATTCAGATGCTATTTTAATATATTTACATGTTTCGAGCTAGATGTCTTGGACTCAAGCTGCTTCGCCTACTCTTTCAAGACTTTAGTTGGACTGCCTACCCTTCCAGCTCGTTGTCCTTAAGTCGGGATGTAAGACATTCTTTAGCTCAAGCTGCTACAAAGACTCAAGCTGGATTGCTTGAATACACTTTAGTTGCATATTGATATCCAGCTTGTATGCTTGTGCATCAAGTCACTCTTTCTATCTATCAGTAGGACAAGTCAGAAATCATTTGACCAATCATGCCCATTAACCAATATCTCCCGTGATTCAAAATTGTCTTCAAATAAGATAGAGATGCATGCATGTTTTTCTCTCATAAATCAATTTTATCTGAGTCGTTGTTGTCATATTTGGTTTGATGCCAAGTAGTAGCATTAATTGTGGCATATTATGAAGGGAAAGGAGACAAAAGACTTGTTACTTTTGTGTCGGCTAAAATACAAGTCGAACATTTAAGGAGATTTGAACATTAACTACTTAAAGGATTCACCATTGACGAACAGTGAAAAACATAACAAGTATTTTTGCTCTCTGAATTTTAACAATATTTCAAGCACTCTTATTTAGAACATGCTTCAAGTTGTATTTGATCATTTGGGATCATTCTGTAATACATAACAACTCAAGTTGTGCCTTCAAAAATGTCTGTTAGAATGTTGTGATTTCTGTTTGAACTTAGGGTTCAAGAGAATTGTTGTTTGTATTTTCTGTTGAAGTGGTTTTTAGGAGTTTCAGTGTAGACAATGGATAAATCCTAAATAAAATGAGTTGTTTTAAGAGTTGTAAAATCAAATTTTTCTAAGGAATTCCTTCATTGTAGGAAGAAGAGGGGGTGTAGAAGGATTTTTGCCTTCAGACTTGCATAAACCCCTGTATTATTTACTTTACTCGCTATATTATTTATCTGCTACATCTATCTATCTTTATAACTTGTTAAGAGATCAAGCCAAGTGAATATAACAACTCACTAGTTCCAGCGGACCATTTCTGCACTTTGAGAAATTATTTTCAAGTGGTCCCTGAATCTAGCTGTTTGAGAAAAATACATTAATAATTAACAATTGTTAAGGTCAGCTTGAGTTCAGCTCAATTTTAGCTTAAAATTTTAAATGAGTTTATTCATTTCTCTAAACTCTATGTTCAATCTAATGTTAAAATGTTCTTGACTACTCAAATATATTGTTTTAAAAATGCTAAGGCTCGAAATCTCATAAAAATCAAATCAAGTCTAACTCTGAACAAGCGTAAAAACATTTTTATGAAATATAGATAAAACGTACCGTACTTTTAAGCTATTTAAAAATTACGAAAAAATAAAAATTTTCTTAAATACAAAATAAACTTTCAATTTTCGTTCATAAATCAATTGTTAATCCAAAAATATTTGTATTAAAAGAGATCACCAATAAAATTTGCTAAAGAACAATACTTGTTTAAACGTCGTAAACAAAACGTGAAATCAGAGTAGTTGAAACATGGCATAAACACTTAAAACATGGGCGGTCCTCAGGTTTAGCCTCCCACTCAGTCCGAGCCGGCTCACTGGTTCCCACCCCTCGTCTCCTCAAATTCATCCTCACCTGTATCGATCAAGTCTAGTGAGTCTAAAGACTCAACATGTATAAACTGGATATAACAAGTAATACGTAATAAAACCACATGCATCCTTAAAATAGAGCTTACATACTTGAAACTTGAACGTAACAACATAAACATACTTGAAACATGAACGTAGTAGCATAAGCCTAGACGTGCCATCATCATAAAACTTTTCTTAAACTTACTTGCATCATACATACTTGAGCATACATAACATCATTTTGCGTAGAGATATGTTTCAAAGCAAGTGACCCATACATAAAAGTGTTTGATCAGACTAAACCACAGTACTGGGCTGGCAGGGAAAGTCCACTACCACATACATGAGATCTCCGTTCATGTTTTAATGAGTGGATTGGTCCATGGTCATGCTTTACCGTTTTCTAATCTTGATCTAAACCCGGTCATGCTTTACCGGGGTGGATAGGTCCTCGGCCACGTTCACCGACTTCCAAACCCATTCATAATTTGGTCAAAAGACATTTAGCATACCTCAAAAACTTAAAAGTAATTTCTTTTGCACGTCGAACATACTTACTTGGCGTTGAGGGATTCTTTGCATCTCGCTTGGTGCCACTGCTGCACCTACTAACATGAGTTCAAACACTTATCTTTCATATCTTAGACGTAGGTACTCGTGCTAACCACCGAAGTAAATAAATAGCTTATGACATTCTAAATCCCTCGGGACTTGACCTCGTTTAATCATCGTACTAAACCATAACATAGAACCCCAAAACAAATCCTATATTTTATATTCATAATCACAAAACAAATCATATACTTTATATTCATATACATAAAACACATCTTATATTTTATATTCATATTTTTTAAAAAAAATATTTTTTTTAAAAGGTGTACACGGACCCCGTGTAGGGGTACGGGTACATGATGGAAATTCGTATTTTGAAGGAAAAAGGGGCACGAACTCCGTGTCGGGGTCCGGGTAGTCTCTGGACATGGAAACTCACGAAAATTCACTAACTTATTGGTTCATTCTTCCAATCCAAGCCTAAGGACCATGAACCAACAAGTCGAGACTCATCTTAGGATGCTATTACATTGATTTAAACCCGTACAAACACCCCAAACGTCAAGGCAAAATTATGATCCCACATGTCCAACTGCCTTTAATGACAAAGCAGTTCATGATCAACTAGACTCGGATCTTATCACATTACAGATCGCGATTAAACAGTGAGAACTGGATCAAGAACTGACTATTTCAGCAAATACTCACAATCGTTCATCGGAAGAGCAAGCTGAACCATCAGCTCAACCGCAAGAGCAATAAAAGGAACCAGTTGCTGCACCAACTGAACCAGCAACTGCTCCTTCTTCCAAAGAAGTTGAATCATTTTCTGTAGCTCCTCCAACTTCTACTGAGGATATTCAAACTTACACTGATGCTGAGTTATCATTGGCCAATATCGACGAAGTTATTAAATCAGTGGCCACTGATATTCAGCAAACTGTCTTATCTACAGAAGCAGTTGAAGAACCCAGCGTAGCTGAACAACCAGCTGCAGGAACTATTTTAATTCAAATCGAAAAGCCAGTTCAGTCATCTATAATTACTGAACAAGTAGTTCTAGAGAAAATTGAAGAGGCTCAGCTGCACCAGCTAATAACTGAAGAGGTAGCTGAAGAGCCAGTTACAATTTCAGTTGATCAAACAACTGAAGAACCAAACTTCATATCAGCTGAGCAATTATCTGAAGAACCATCTACTGTCACAGCTGATCAACAGACTGAAGAACCTTCAAGCACCACTGCTGATCCAAATCTCTCTTCTCCTCCACAGCTTCAACAGGAAGTTATAATTGAAGATGTTCCAGAAATTGTTAATATTGAAACTGACAGGGCATTGGTGATATTTAATCAAGATAACAGGAAGCTGGAACTAGAAACTTTTGGAGTCAAGTCCCCTGATATAACAATGGCGACTGAATCTATTTTCGATGAAATTCAAGCCATTCAGACCGACCTTGCCACTATGATGACTTCCATTTCTGACATCAAAACAATTCAACTAGCGCACACCATGAAAATTGATTTCATAAAGGAGAACACGTTCAAAAGCCTTCAACAAGTCACAAAGGATATTACGAACCTGTTCTTCCAGATGGATCCAATACAGAAAGACAAAGCATCGACTGAAGCGCATTTCAATACTCAAGCAATGTTCAACAAACGCTTTGATAATCTGGAAAATGTTGTTACGAAGAGAATGGATTTGATGCAAGAACTTCTGATGAATTCTGTTTCAAATGTCAACTCGAAAGTTCGCATTATATCCAGAAAAGTTGAGGCATTTGACAAAAATGGGGAAGAAGAAGAACAAGATCAGCAGAAAGAATCTAAAAAGAGACCCAGTCAACCAACTGATCAAGGTCCAGCTGATAAAAAAGCTAAGAAATAGAAGATCAATTAGAAGACAGTCTCTACTCTTACTCAGTCGAAGATTGTGGCAGTTTTTGAAGATTATTTTTAGTCAGTTAGAATATTTTTTTATTCTTTCATTCTTTGTACGAATCTATACATTGAAAGAGTTGCCAATAAAAGATTATTTTATCTACAATGAGTTCAGTTGATCAGTTCATATTTTCTAAGTTTTGTCAAACACCAAAAAGGGAGAAATTGCTGGAAATTAAATTTTGGAAGTTTGACAAACTTGGAATTTAATAGATTGAACTTAACTGATCAAGAAGACTGATAGTAATTGATATAAAAAATGCAAACTATCGGTAGCCCATAACTGAAGATTAATGCGAAGATAATCGAGGGCAACTGAAACAGCTGACTAAACTACACAAACAACTGACTGATCAGTCGCTACAAACGGTTGTGAACTTATGAGTTATAGCCTATCAGCTGATCTTTCAGCTGTACATGTCATCAGTTAAGGAAAAGGACATTCAACCGACAGATAGTACAAAAGCAAGACTGCAACTAGTAGTGGGATCGCCGCATTTCAGAAAATCTGCAGTGTACGACTGTCAGAAGAATGTTGACATGGCAAACAACGGATAGAAAGGTTCAAATCGCATTCAATATTACCGTTGGAAGTAATACCAATAAATAGCAGAGGAAGAGCAGCTGAGATATCGCTCCAACAACTTAGAACTTAACTACTCTCAACTCGACTCTTGAAAAAATCTTAACTGAGTTGTTACTCTTCTGGAATATTTAAAAGCTCACGCTTATTGTATTCATTCATAGCATTAAGGCTATACTTCGAGCTTTCAAGAACAAATTGATATTATTGTAAGCAGTCGTGCTAAGTCACTTCAATCTAGTTGAGCATTGTAAATTGTTTTGTAACTAAGAGTTTCAGTTTGGCATTGTTAAGTCCAAGTGTAGAGCCCAAATTCAGTACACGTAAAATTCATGCATTACTTAATTGTTAAATTATTAATTCAAGTTTGAAATGATTTTTTTTATAAATGCATGATTTATTTCTTTGCATTATTTAAATTATTTATGTTTTGTGATGCACGTTAAAATGTTTCTTCAGTTTCATATTTCAGACGATTATTCGATCCAGGATCGAGAAAAAGAGACCGACGACGATTTTTGTGATTTTAAAATGTGGTATTTTATTTTAAATTAGGATTGGGATATTTTAAATTTTTATTTAGTTTTTAGCATTTTAAAATCCTAATTTGGTTATTAGGTGATTTTAAAGTTTCAGAATTTTAAAAGGTTTATCAATTGTGTATTTTATTTCAATTTTTAAGATGCTAGTATTTTGTGTGGAATTAGTATTTTAGTTAGTATATTAAGTGATTATTAGTATTTTAAATAGCATGTTAATTGTCATTTAAGCAATTTTATCCCCTAATTACCCCTTAACACACGCACACACACACACACTTAACCGTCCAACACACACAACACACATATACATTTCATTTCAAATTTTTTAGAACAAGTTTAGGGTTCTTAAGGTTACCAATAGTCTCCCCCTTTCCTTTCATTTTTCCAGCAATTTTCATGAGTTTTCTTCAAGAGAATCGAGCCACAAATCGTTCCGAATCAACCTCACACTCGTTCCGCTTCGGTATCGTCGTTTCGGTAACTTTAAATAGCAAAAGGCATGTATAATCTTTTGTTTCTGCATCGATCTTGTTATATTATATGTTCTTATGTTTATTATGTGTAAAAATCCATGTATGTTGTGCAAAGTTTAAGCAAAAATAGTTGGATCGCTTTTGAAATTATTTTTTTTGGATCTCAAAACTCAAAATTTGCTGTCATTTTAAATACTGTTACTTTTTGGTCGATTTTCTGGAAAAAATTTCAACATATAAAACATAGTAATTTTTGATACCTTCGATTTGACGGTAAGAAGAACATTTGAAGAAAACTGTGTTTTAAAATTTGTTACTTTAAAATAGTGTTAAAAGCTATTTAAAAGTATTTCATACAATTTTCAAAACTATTTGAAAATATTTATATATCGCTCTTTAGCAAAGAGTTGAGAGGATTGGTTCTGCAACTAACGTTGTAGCGACTTCTCCAGATTCTTAGCTTTGGGGTTTTCATCAGCCTGCAGGGGATTGAGAATCATCTGCAAAGATGCACAGCTAAATTGCTCGCTGAACAAGATTTCAGTTGCATGCCTACCACGTCAGCTGTTCTTCTGACAAAACTCATCCATGTTGGGATGTTGGTCGATTTAATCACCAGCTGAATTCCACGTGAGCCTAGTCAGAGTCTGCTCGACCAGTTGGGTAAGCACAGAGGTCAAGTTCAAAGCAGTTTAACTCGTTTCTCTAGCAAATTGAACTCATGATCAATGCAACATTTCAAGCAGTCAAGGCAACCATCTGATGGTATATCCAGTTCTGTCACATAAACCGACTGATATATGATGTTGTTTAAAATATGAGGCTCGTTACTTCAATTAGTCCCCATGTTCCTCGAATGGATCTCTTAGTTGTTGAGAAGGTTGCATTTATTAAACACGTGCACGGATGGCTATGATATCCGACTTCTCTTTTATTTTAGTTCTATTCGGGCAGCCATGGTCGTCCTTTATCAAACGAAAATCTATTTTCAATGCAAAAATGAAGTAGAATTTTTTTCCAATAATTCCCTATCGACAACATATCTAACTAATAGATATCTATAATTTATGTTCTCGGGTTTACATCGACTCATATATTTTGTTATAATTGAAATTGAGACAGGATGTATTGAACTTATAATTCAATAGATACTTTTTATGAATGTCAACANGTCAATCCAAGACAATTTTGAATATTATTGCATTTAAGTTATTTGAATTTCAAAAAAAATTTAATAGCAATCTATTTTGTTTTTTTCCACTATATTCTTTTCTCAATATTTAGAATATTGACAACAGTGTATCGAATAAATATAATTCATCGTGATAAGTGAAGTGGGTCTATTTGTTTCTGTCCATAGGTTTTTTTGCTTTAAACTCATTTGATAATTCTGTTTTTATTTTATCTGAGAATTTATTGTATGTTGATCTAATCAATTCATTTTTATGTTTCGAATCCATTAGAAAATCTGTTTTGTTAGCTCAATGATTTGTGATTAGCCCGTATAATCTCTTTTCTTTTTATTGAAATTTCATTGATTTTGATTGTATCTATATATCCTTTGTTGATATTATGTTTAATCTATATTTTCTTCGGATTGCTAACTCAACGGTAGAGTACTCGGCTTTTAAGTGCGGCTAGAATCTTTTACACATTTGAATGAAGTGAAGAATTCGTCCATACCATTGGTAAAGTTTGGAAGACCCCGACTGATCCTGAAAGGGAATGAATGGAAAAAAAAAAGCATGTCGTATCAATGGAAAGTTCTGATGATATTTCATTCCTATCGGATAGATACAAAACCTTGTTGAATTCTTGAACGGAACGAGTTTGGTCGAATGAATAAAAAGATAGGGCCCTACGCCTTCAATTAATTATCAGAAAGAAAAAGGAACTAGCTTATCATCTGTTCTAACTTTGAATAAATTCTCGATCTAATTAGACATTAAAAATAGATTAGTACCTGATACGGGAAGGACTTCTCCCCACAAGGGGATTCTATATTTTCTTAATGAATCCTAACTATTTATATTCTTATTATGGAATCGAGGTGTGTGTAAAAGAAGAAGTATATTGATAAAGAAAGTTTTTTTCCGAAATCAAAATAGCGATTAGGTTTAAAATGATAAAGGATTTCTTACCATCTATGTTATCCTATAACATAGACGAACTAAATGAAATGGAAAAAAGCGAGGGTAGAGAATCTGTTGATAAGTTTACTTGTCTCCGAGGTATCTATTCTTACTAGAATACCCTGTTTTGGCTCTATTGCACTATGTCTAATTTGTTAACCCTCAAAATTTTCTACCCTTTGGCTCAAATTGAAATTCAAATGGAGCAAATCAAAAAATATTTACAGCTAGAGAGATTTCAACAACATGATTTCCTATATCCACGTATCTTTCAGGAGTATACTTATGCATTTGCTCCCGATCATTGTTTCAATAGATCCATCTTTTCGGCAAATCGGGGTTATGACAGTAAATCCAATTTACTGATTGTGAAAGAGTTAATTTTAGAATATTGTTGTAGCAATTTTTCCTTTTCGACTGATGTACGCACTCAAATGTAAATACAAGGAAATCTATTTAAATAAACATCATATTTATTCAACTGTATTTCATTGTGACTGAATGGATATTTCCAGATTTCTTGTCTACGATTCTTGAATGATTATAATCTCTGAATGAGTGATTAGATAAGAATTTTTCAGATACGGGCTTTTATTCAGTTTCTGAGGGGGAGTTTTTCTTTTACCCTCAAACTGAAAAATCGTTTTTTCAGTTTTAAATTTAAGTTGTTGAGAAGAATTTTTCTTTTCGTCAACTGAATAGTGTTTTCTTAATTTTTTTTTTGGGTTTTCAATTCAGTTTTGGAGGGGTTTTTTTTCTTTTATTCTCTATCTCTAGATGGTTTTCAAAACTTCTTTAATCTAGTTCTTGAGGGGGAGCTTTTAACGATGTTCGAATGTACTAACCCTTGAACTAAATATATTGTGCTTAACTACTCAAGTTTTGTGATCATCAGAAAGGGGGAGATTGTTGGAACTTTTCAAGTTCGCAATCTTGATTTTGATGTTAACAAAACTTGTTATTTTGTGTTAATAATAATCTACTTTAGTGTGCAGAAGCTAGGATCAGTCACGAGCCGTTTACATCGCAAACTGAAGACCCAACTGATCGCACAAACTGAATCAGTCTAACTGTTACATCAATTGAGCAGTCCAGCTGATTGTCCAGTTGATAGGTGGTCCAGCAGGAGAATCTCAGAAGCCTGGCCAGCCGAAAAGTCGAGACACAAAGTCCAAGAAACAAATTCAAGATGCAACGGATACAATAATTGAGCCTCACTGTACGATCAGTTTTCCCGCCTATATAAAGAGAAGATCAGTGAAGACTCACTATATAGAAATAAGAAGCTTCAACGCAAATAAGAGAGAAGAAAGGGCACACACATTGCACATCAGCTTTCAGAAGCAATCAGCCTGAAGGGAACTCTTAATAGTCATATCAACTTAGTTTAGAAGCTTATTTCCCTCAGTGTGTGAGAACATCTTTGTTCAGCTCTCACACACACAAACACTCTCACCACCACTCAAATACTATCTTGCACAAAGACGTTAAACTTGTGTATGTAGTCTTTCTCACATAGACGTAAAAGAAGTGTTGACTGGAAGATGCTGCCTTCAGTTTAGAATAGGAGTTCAGTTAAGTAGTGGGTAAGTCCTAAAATGGGTGGGTTTGTACAAGTAATTGTATAAATCAAAGTCTTCTAGTGAATCCTACCCGAGGTGGTAGAAGATGTGACGTAGGAGCAGTTGAAGTTTCCGAACATCAATAAACATATTTTGTGTATTTAACTAATTAACTACTGTTTTCAAACTGTTTGGATCAGTTAGAGTATCCGTCAGTTCAGTTGTCACCATAACTGAACTGATGAGTGCAAAAACTAATCTACCCTTTTTCAGTTATTCAGTTTACATAAGTTAAAATGTTTTCTAATATAACAGAGTTCTTCATGAGTAATTACTTTGAGTTTCTTCTGCTTGGTTTTAAACCAAACTCGATTTAATTCATCGGTGTTAACATTCTTAGAACACGAGCTATTGCAGCTCATTGGAGAATATAAAGTTCGAAATGCCTTCAAAGACACTAGCACACTCGATCCTTCAATTGGTTTAACATTTTAATTAGCATGTTAAATAGTTAATTAAGCAATTTTTTTACCTTAATCTAATCCATTTAATTAACCACAACACACACACACACATTCTCTCGCACACACACCTACGCGACACCCACACACACAATTGTCTTGAGTTTTCTTTTCTTTTTTTTTTTTAGAGGAAATCTAAGGTTCTAACTTCTTCAGCAGCCACTCTTCTCCTTCGAATTATTTTAGCGAACTCACGTCCATTTTTCTTCAAGAAATCGTGCCACAAATCATCCCGGATCAGCCCTCGCATCTCTCCGCTTAGGAATAGTCGTGTAGTGAGTTTTAAATCATCAAAGGCATATATATTCTTTCGTTTTTTGCATCGATCTTATCGTAGTAAGTATTTTGAAGCGTATTGTGTGTAAAAATGTGTTTATGTTATGGAAAGTTTGAGAAAAAGTGGTTGAAACGATTTTAAACAAGTTTTTAGATCTCAAAAACTGAGTCTGCTGTCATTTCGAGTCCTACGAATTTTCAGTTGGTTTTATGGAAAAACTTTGAACATATAAAACGTAGTACTTTTTTAGATATTTGATTTGACAGTAAATTCGTAAATTTCTAATAAGAAACGAGGGAGATATAATTTTTATCGTAAAATTGCACAAGCTATAAAATTTATGTGTCACAAAACCAGTCACCCTCTCTTATTTCAAATTCTGAGACTTATAGGTTGATTTTCTGAAATGTTTTTCAACATATGATTTGTATTACTATGTGTTATCTTCGATTCGATAGTAAATTTGTAATTTTCGAACAAGAAACGAGTGAGTTATGATCATTCTCGTGTGACTGCTCAAAGTAAGTTGGTTTTCAAAAATTTTCGTGCAGGGCGGCGCTCGGGCGCGAGATTTTACCGCCCGAGCGCCAAGCATTTATTGGATCTCAGTTTTCTCGTGCCCAAACGCAGCGGAAGTTTTAAAAAAAATTTTTTGACAATCAAAATATATTTGTTTTAGGCACTCGTATGGTTTTATAATTAAACATTCATAGGACGTTGGAATTTTATACCTTTGGTGAATTAAATCACTTGGTTCCAACTAATCCGGTTTAGGCGGATATAGCTCTTGATGAATCCCTACAAACTTTCTTCGAAAAGTCCTTTCTTTTTTCTTCTAATTAGGTCCACGACTAAATGATTTGTTCTTCTTCTAATTTGCACTAGAAAAATTAGTAGATGTTTTTACGTTGGAGATTGAAAACGAGAGACTGCTCAAACTTCTCCTTCAAAAGGAAGTGGCCGAAATTTTGAGGAAAGAAGGAGGAGTATTTTCAAAAATTGTGAATGAATTATTTTTAATCTTAAGCCTAATACACATATATATAAGCTTAGGGCCTATTAATAAAATTAAATACTTAATGGACTTAATCAATTAATTATTTTAGTCCAACTAGTTTAATTAATTAATTAATATTTTAAAGTCCAATTAAGAACCTTAATAATATGTATGTTGGTCTTGTACTCCTACAAGCCCATTATACATATACACATTACTTTTAATTTAAATCTCTTATAAATTCAACATTTGAATTTAATATTTAAATTATAAATTCAACTCTTTGAATTTATTACCTCCAAAATTTAATATTTAATAAACTCAACTTTTGAGCTTAATAAATTAAATCCATCATAAATTCAACGTTTGAATTTAACATTTAAATTATAAATTCAACTCCTTGTATTTATTACCTCCAAAATTTAATATTTAATAAACTCAACATTTGAGTTTAATAAATTAAATTCTCAAATTTTATAAATTAAACTCCTTGAATTTATTCTCTCCAAATTTCATGAATTCAACTTCTTGAATTTACTATCTCATAAATTCAACTCCTTGAATTTATTTTCTCAAAATTTAATTATTATAAATTCAACTCCTTGAATTTACTATATCATAATATAAATTCAACTCCTTGAATTTATTCTCTCAACGGGAACAAACGATCCAGTGCTTGTGTGACCCTCAATGGTTCAGGGATACAGTTAGCCGTGGTTTCACAACTCTTTGTGATTCAGAATAACATTTATTCTTATTCGGGCTTACCCTAGTTAGCCCCATTCATTTCATCAACACCTTGATCAAAAATGTCAGAACTCATTTCTGATTGCACCCATCGGATCATGGTAAGAGCTTCTAGTATCATCGTCCCACGATCCCCTAGGTATCACTGATAGTGCCTGGAAGAACCAGTCGATTATGATTAACGTACGGTACGGTCCATTCATCTGATATATCCCGATCGAATCTGCAACCATTGGTTCATCGAGGGTTGCATATTAATTCGATAACTATGTGACACATATAATAGTGGCATCGCATGTACTATTGGAGAACTCCTTCTCCAGCGTACATCTCATACTCTGGCCAGAGATTCTACACATTATTATTACATCAGATCACATAGGATATCCACACCCGTAGGTGAGCGGTAAATCCCCGACTACAATGCATTGGCTCCTATATGTGTCACGACTGTACCCAAACTCGCCACCTGATGACTCTCCTGGAGCCAGTAAACGAGTCAAAGCACATCCCTAGCATAAAGAGCCTCAGTGTTGTCCAGGGTCGTAAGGACTAATGGTGTATAATCATAACCACGGACTTATCCTCTCGATGAATGATAACCACTTGGAAATTCCGAGGGAGGGTTGTTCGATATAATCATCATATGACTACCCATCTGCATGTTTGGACATCTCCATGCCCTTAACAAGAAACGCCGTACACAACATCACAGATGCTAGTCTCGAGCTCAAGCGACCTTTATCCCAGTTTTAGGCTGCTGAATCGACCAGGAACGAATTTAGAATATGCAGTGTTTACAAATGAGTTTCAACATCGAATTACGATTCATTTGTGTTAAAGTATAATCAAGGATTTTATCTATGCTGCTTGAATGGGTATACAGATAAAGTATAACGAAACCATTAAAAAATAAATTATATTAAAATAAAGATTGTTTATTACACTTGAGTCAATAAATTCCCCAGCCAACAGTTGACTTACAGGGCATCTACTCTAACAATCTCCCAATTTTCCTAGAGCCAACTACCCATAAACTTTAATCACATTGCTTCGCGATTCTTTTCAAACAATGGTCCTGACAAGGGCTTTGTAAGTGGATCATCAACATTATCTGCAGAGGAGACTCTTTCAACTGATATATCTCCTCTTCCCACAATCTCCCAGATGATGTGGAACTTCCTCAGTATATGTTTGGGTTGCTGATGAGACCTTGGTTCCTTTGCTTGCGCAACGGCACCAGTGTTGTCGCAGTACACCGGGACTGGATCAACTCCATTAGGAAGAACGCCCAACTGTTGGACAAAATTCCTCATCCAAACTGCCTCTTTGGCTGCAGCGAATGCAGCAATGTATTCAGCTTCAGTGGTGGAATCCGCAACGGTGTCTTGCTTGGAACTTTTCCAAGAGACAGCCTCACCATTTAGCATGAATAAAAAAACCAAATGTCGATTTTGAATCATTTACGTCACATTGGAAGCTAGAATCAGTGTAGGCTTCCAATTTCAATTCTCCACTCCCATAGACCATAAACAAATTCTTAGTCTTTCTCAAGTACTTAAGAATATCTTTCACGACCTTCCAATGAATTGGACCAGGGTTTGCCTGATATCTGCTTGAAACACTCAGAGCGTAGGCAACATCAGGACGTGTCGATATCATACCATACATGATACTACCAATGGCTGACGCATATGGAATACGTGTCATCATCTCTATCTTTTCATCAGTTTTGGGACACATGGCTTTAGATAGAGTAACACCATGACACATTGTTAAGTATCCTCTCTTGGACTCTTACATTGAGAATCGCTTCAGAATGGTATCGATATAAGTGGCTTGGGTGAGTCCCAGCATCCTCTTCGATCTATCTCTATAGATTTATATTCCCAATACAAGAGATGCTTCACCCATGTCTTTCATAGAGAATTTACTTGCTAACCATACTTTAGTTGATTGCAGCAATCCTACATCATTCCCAATTAGTAGGATGTCATCAACATAAAGTATAAGGAATGTCACTACACTCCCACTAACTTTCTTGTACAGACATAGTTCCTTAGGATTCTTAGCAAAACCAAACTCTTTGATAGTGCTATCAAATCTGAGGTTCCAACTCCTTAACGCTTGCTTGAGACCATATATAGATCTCTGAAGTTTGCATACCTTATGCTCACTTCCCACTGATGTGTATCCCTCAGGTTGAGACATATAAATTTCTTCTTAGATGTCTCCATTGTGGAATGCAGTCTTTACATCAATCTGACATATCTCATTGTCATACCATGCTGCTATGGCTAGTAGTATTCTAATGGACTTAAACATAGCAACTGGTGAAAAAGTTTCCTCATAGTCAATTTCTTGTCTTTGAGTATAACTTTTGCAACCAGTCTTGCTTTGAAGTTCACTACCTTCCCATCCGCCCCAAGCTTTCTTTTGTAGATCCATTTGCATCCTATGGGAACGATTCCCTCAGGTGGATCCACTAATGTCCAGACTTGATTTGAATGCATAGAGTTCATTTCTGACTGCATGGCTTCAAGCCATTTGGTTGAATCAGTATCAGATTTTACTTCTTTGAAATTCATTGGATCACATCCAACACAATGCTCATTGTGGCTTTGTTCATGAAGAAGCGTATATCTTGCAGGTGGTCTAATACTATCAGACCTTCTAGGAACTTGTACTTCAACAACTAGTTGTTTGGGATTAGGTTCAACTACTATAGTTGAAGGAGTATCTTGAATTTCTTCAAGTTCTATCATCTTGCCTTTTCTATCTAATAGAAATTTTTTTTCCAAAAAAGTGGCATTTCTTGAAACAAACACTTTTGCTTCATTAGGATGATAGAAATAATATCCAACAGAATTCTTTGGATATCTTACAAAGTAGCACAAAGTGGATCTACTATCCAATTTGTCTCTCACTGTCTGCTGCACGTAAGCAGGACATCCCCATATTCTCATGTAAGAATATTTGGGAGTTTTTCCCATCCATATCTCATATGGTGTTTTATCCACTGCTGTAGTATGGACATTATTTAACATCGCCGCAGTTTCAAGATCAAAGCCCCAAAACGTTGTAGGCAATTCAGTGAATCCCATCATGGATCGAACCATGTCTATCAAGGTTCGATTACGACGTTCAGAAACACCATTCAATTATGGTGTTGCTGGTGGATTCCACTGTGAGAGAATCTCATTCTCTTTTAGATAACCCAAAAAAAAATCAGCACTTAAGTATTCTCCACCTTGATCAGATCAAAGTGCCTTAATACTTCTTTCTGGCTGGTTTTCTACTTCAGATCTGAATTCTTTGAACTTTTCAAATGCTTCAGATTTGTGTTTCATCAAATAAACATACCCATACCTCGAACGGTCATCAGTAAAGGTAATGAAGTAGGATTGCCCATATTTTGTGCTAACATTTAGCGGGCCACAAACGTCCGTGTGGATCAAATCCAGTAGACCATGCGCACGTTCCACGTTTCCATTGAATGGAGTCTTAGTCATTTTTCTTTTTAGACAGGACTCACAAGTTGGTAGTGAATTTATGTCTGACATGTCAAACATGTCTTCTCCCACTAGCTTGTGCATCCTTCATTGGGAAATACGACCTAGTCTAGCATGCTCTATTTGTGTGGGATTTGGATCATCTAAGTTTCTTTTGTTTGTTGTTGAAATCCTGTTTACTTGGACATTCACTTATCATTTTCATAACATTTCTGGCGCATATAATTTCTTATGTCCGAGCTTCTTGCAGTAAAATAAATATGTTCTGACTTATCGGGTTTTGTAGACCCTTTAAGTGTCCTTTAGAGTTTGCCTCTTATTGGGTTCGTTTTTCTTGTGAGGGACAGAACATTTTTTTCCCTTACTTTGTGGGCCATTTTTCATCTGACGAGAGGCCCATTAGAAAAACAAAATTTTTCTCTTTTATGGTGATCTCATAAGTCATAAGCGTATTGACTAGCTCTTCAAGTGTAACGCCCCGAAAATTTAAAGGTCCACATGAACCACATGCATGCCATTATTAAATTCTCCTGTATTTTAATTAATTATTTTAATTTCATGAATTAATTATGTGGTGCATGTTGACATGTTTAAAAATATATTTTTCTACATGGTTGCATTAAAATGTATTTTTAAGGTTATTCGAGTTGCGATCGAGGAACAGAGACCGATGACTGAAAAATAGAAAATGTAGTTATTAAATAAGTGTTTTTAATTATTTTAATTATGGGTGATGCTTTTTCTTATTTTTGGAAAATAAGGGGTTTTGAGGTGATTTTATACGCCGGGACGTAAATTTTATCGGTGTTGGTTTTTCAACAAAAATACCAACTTATGGGCAACCCGGCTAATAAATTCACAAACTTTCCTAAACCAAATTATTTTTAATATTTTAATTAATAACTAATGAGCTTAATTGGGCCTAATTAACTACTTAATGAGCCTAAGCTGGTTTAAGATGTAATTAACTGTATAATTTGTAATTAACCCTACCCCAAACCGCATACGTTTCACGCCTCAATCTCCAAGGCAATACAAATTCTTTCTCCCTAGAAAAACATCACACGGCACACACTCAACAATTTGAAGAAAAACATTCAAAATCTTCAAGGGAGTTCAAGCCATGATCGTTCGTCGCCGTTCTTCGATTCGTCAACGTATATTCGTGCGTAAATTACGCAAAGGCACGCTATAATTCTTCTTTTTCTCATCTATCACATCGTATTATCGTTTTAAATATCGTGTGTACGAAAAGCATAAAGTTCTATGATTATTTTCGGAATATTGCATGCACACATGGGGAAACTTGAGTTTTTGATGCCAAAATCATGTTTTTATGTTGTAAAAGGGGCTGCCATGAATTAAGATGATATAGGGCATGTTTTACATGAATTTAAGGGCCTATAATCATGCACAATATGCTGCACACACACAAGAACAAAAGCTAGAACCGTAGGAAACATACAAGAACAAGAACCGTAAGTTTATGTGATTGGTTGTGGTTCATGTGGCTCGACCACTAAGCATGAGGCAAAAGGGCTCGACCAGGTCTTGAGGGAGGGCTAGGTCTCGACGAGGGTCAGGGTCAGGAAGGGTCCTAGCCTAGCCTTGGAGGAGTCCCATGGTGAAGGGACTCCTCGCGCGATCGAGTTGTAGGGACAGCAGCCAAGGGGGCTCGCTGCTGGGGCTGGGTGGCTCAGGGTAGGTTCATAAGGGTCCTAGGGTCATGGCCAGGGGTCGGGCTAGGTGCTGGAGTGGCTGGGCTAGGCGCTGGCTCAAGAGAACCGTGAGAAATATTGGGGCGCGCAGGTTGCTGTTGTGCGTGGGGTGGCTGTTCGCACGACCTTGTGCATGGGTTAGGGGCTCGGTGCTAGTCTGGGCTAGGGTGGATCATGGTCCAGTGATGGTTAGCAGGGTGGGTGACCGGGGGTTAATGAGGTAGAAGAGTCCTAGATGGATAAGGACCCCAACAAATTCAAAGAGATAGCCGTGTGTTCTGGTGCATTCGGGCAGGAGGTTTTCCAGTGGTTAAGAGCTGGTCCTTTGGGCTAGGGCCGGTCAATAGAGTCCCTAGGTGGGTTAGCTAGGGTTTGGCTCAAGGTGGCTCGGGCGCGGCTCTGGTAAATTGGGAGATGGCTCGGTGGTTTTGTTTAGGTGTCTATATTTCGAATTTTAGAACAAAAATTGAATCCATGGGTCCACGGGGGTGGCTCATGACTTGGAAGGATAGAATAAATCTTAAAAATGTTATGTTGAAAATTTGGGATCAAAATAATGAGTCTTGGATTTATTCGAGATTTAATCGTCGCACGAAACGCTAATTAACAAGTTAATTATAACGCCTAGTATTAAGCTTTATAAAATTATGAAAAATTATATTTAAGCTTAAATAATTATTAAAAGTCTAAGTTTTTAATTTGGGAATTTTATATTAAGGTTTGGGATAATTCGGGATTGAAACGCATTAATACGTCACATTTAAAGATTAATTTAAAAGTCATCGATTTAAGCAAAATAAAATTATGGGAAAATTCATGTAAGCTTAAATAATTATTTGGGACATGTTAGAGTCAATGAAATTAAGAAAATGTCAAAAACGGGAAATTTTACGTCCAGGGGTAAAACGGTCTTTTTACACCTAAAAAGTAGTAAACGTCATGGCAGTGTCCTGAATGCTGTTTTATGTGCTAATATGATTATTTTCTATAGTTATGGATGTTTATGGAATTTTATATGTTAAAATGATATTTTAAACGTTTATGGGATTTTATATGTTAAAATGATATTTTAAATGTTTAGAGAATTTTATATTTTTATAATTTAATATGACAAAATGTTATTTTAAATGTTTTGATGTTAAAATGATTATTTTTAAATGTTTATGAAATGTTCATGATTAAATTATGATTTTTAAATGTCCATGGGATTTTTATGATTTAAGGAAGACATTTAAAAGACATGTTGCATGCTTGGTTTCAAAAACAAATGTGATGTTATGCATGATTTTTATAAAGTAATGAGAATGTTAAACGTTGAAGGAAGTGAAGTAATTGTGACTAATTCGATAATGTTGGAGATATCGTGAGGGTTATGGTCTCAGTGGGAGCCCAACGATCGTGTTTCCATCATTACGAATATGTGATAACGGTTATGTGGTAACGGTAAGAATGGGAATATCGTGAGGGGAAAAGGCCCCAGAGGGAGCCCATTTATGGGAAAAGGCCCCAGAGGGAGCCCCGATGATCGTATTCTATTCGAAAGATGATAGGCCAAGGCTCAGTTGACCGGTGAGAGTGTCGCTAATGTCCCCGCCGTCCAGTACTGTAGTTTCATGTAGATGGATCCATCGACTTTTTGAAGTTTAAGGAAAGTCACATATCTGAATTCAACAAAGGAAAAGGAAAAGGAAAAGGAAAAGGAAAAGGAAAAATATTTATGATCATGATAAAAGGATATATGTTATGAAATGAGGAAAAAGGAAAATTTGAGGTTTACGCTATGCATGTCATGAAAATGTTTATGTTTAAAGTTGATACATCATTATGAAAATGTTTTTATTTAAAGTTCATGCATCATAAAAAGGTTTACGAAAATGTTCATTTTTAAAGTTTATGCATCTTCATGAAAACGATATTTTAAGTACAAGTATTTTTCACTGTTGCTTGTGGTTTTATACGTATTACTTGTTATCAAGAATATGACGTGTTGAGTCTTTAGACTCACTAGGGGTGATTGATGCAGGTGTTTATGATATTAATGTTATGGGAGGTCTTGATGGTTGACCTGACTGGACTGAAGGTGCACACGACCCGAGGACCAGCGCTTCTAGCTTTCCGCATTTATGATTATGATTTATGTTAAAGATTTTTACGACTTTTTATTTATGCTTTTGAGTGATTTTTGAGAGAATTATAGTATGGGCTGTATTTCTCAAATATATAGTTGGTTGTTTTAATTTTAAAATGGTTCTAAAATATTTTTATGCAAATGTGTATGATTCGGCCGATGCTATGTAAGAGTAAAAAAAAATTCTAGCACATTTTAAGCGAAAAGAAAGGCAGACGTTTCATCGAGGCTATCATATATCTTATTCAAATTGAATTTCACCATAACCCTGTCAAATGAGGAAGAGAGAGACAACAAATTGATGTTATCTAGTAACTCGTTAGGAATCACATATTCCAGGCCCACCACATTCTCAATAAGCCCAGTCATACGTACACCACGCTCATGGGCCAAAGCCCCATCTTGCATACGTGTAGTCATGAGCTCCTTGAAAGTGGTGTGCATCATTGTATGAGTTTCATGCACAATGCAACTCTTGCAAGTGCATTCGAATGTCAGCAGCATTCAACATTTCCTCAAACTGTTCCTACAGTTCATTTGACATAAAGGCGACCATGTTACACTTTAGCTTGTATACTATGGTCCTACCATTTTGCCTGCTTTGTCAGTTCAACAGGACTGACATTAGTGTGTATGCATTTTCTCCGAATTCAGAACAATTTCTCAACTGGTCTTGAAAGTTTGGTTCGGTTAGCTTGTTAATAACAAAAATGTATTACATGACGAAATCGAAAATATACTAATATGGAAACAGAATAATTGTTGCTAATTATTTTAATATAATTTTAAGATATAAAATATTGATTTTATTTAATAAATCTCCTCCCACTATTTTGACATTTCCACCACCCTCTCATGAAAAAAGGAAATCGTATTTCTTTAGTGGGCACGTAGAGTCCAATTAGCCAATTATAATCCCGAATAATATCAGCCATTTATAATTTCTAAAAGATAGAATCCAATTGCATCCCTATGCAACCTCCGCGTGTTTTGCCTCACGTTTAATAAGGACCCAATGATATGACGCCGTTTATCTTCACGTGTCAAACCGACCCATCAATATTGAATTGTAGTAGACGATCGCCATGAGTTCCTCCAATAATATGAGCCGAAGTCATGGGAGTTCCACTCAATTCACATCATATGTCCAGTGGAAGTCACAGCTTTCCGGCGTCCAGGCCTCTCCAATAATATGAGCCAGACACTGTCCGCAGGTAGCGATCAACATGCAACCACGGTTGATGAAAGGCAAGGAAAAATTAAAATATTTTAATTTTTACTTTTACGGTTTGATATAAATTTTGAATCATACTCAAAATGAGGGATTTTAATTTTAAAATTGTCTCATCATTTTAATTTAAAAATCGCGTGCCACGAGTTTATATGTTTGTCGGATTCATGCAACTATATTATCTAATGCTATACATACATGCATACTACTAGATATCGCATATATATCATAATATGACATTCAACAATAAATAAGAATGATCGATCGTCAACACTATTAGATCCATATGAGCCATACATGGATCCAGGTCCAAAACCTAGGTGAATGCAGGGATACAAATGCAACTATTACAAATGCTTCCAATATTTTACATGTCTTCATCTTGAGCATCAGGTACACCATCTTCCAGTCTTGATCTCTCACTATTTCTAATAATTACATTCAAATAGCCATGGCACATAAATGATACATCTCATGGGGTGGGAACGGGCCATAAACCAGGCCCACTTTAAAATATCAAATATTAACAAAATGAATAAAACAGTAAAATATCCTAACATACACCTAACACATTGGTCAAGGCTCTCGATCATCCTTCATGCATTTAATATCAAATATTAACATCAATTTAATTAAACAAATTTAATTAATTGATAAATCATATATCTAATAATTTTATCACTAACCACCACAATTATTAAAGAATTTAATAAATTAAATAAACACTTTTATTTAATTTTCAATTAAATCAATAATAATTGATTTCTTGTAAAACTTATTTTTACCATAAATAATTAAAATCATATACTAATTATTTATTTTACAAGAAAATTATAAATTTTCCAAAAGAAAAATTGAACCTATTTTCAAAAATATCAATTTTGCCCAAAAATTTTGAAATTCAGAAAATTGCACCTTAGGCCCAAACAATTCAGGCCCAATAGTCCAGCACAGTTCCCGAGACAATTCCATGCAGCCGCCCTCGCTGCCAGCCCGCTGCCCGAGCGTTTCCGGGCAGATTCAAAAAAAAAAAATTTTTGTTTTCTGGAAAAAAAATTTTTAATGGTGATACGATATTCTGAAAATTTTCTTGTGTGGTTAGAAACAAATTATTCAATATTAAAAACCATACGACATAGAAAAACTTTGGCTTTGAGACCACTATTGGATCTCGGTTTTCTCGTACCCAAACGCAGCGGAAGTTTTAAAATTTTTATTTTATTTTGACAATCAAAATATATTTGTTTTAGGCACTCGTATGGTTTTATAATTAAACATTCATAGGACGTTGGAATTTTATACCTTTGGTTAATTAAATCACTTGGCTCCAACTAATCCGGTTTAGGCAGATATAGCTCTTGATGAATCCCTACGAAATTTCTTCGAAAACTCCTTTCTTTGTTCTTCTAATCAGCTCCACGACAAGATGATTTGTTCCTCTTCTAATTTGCACTAGAAAAATTAGAAGAAGTTTTTACGTTGGAGATTGAAAACGAGAGACGGCTCAAACTTCTCCTTCAAAAGGAAGTGGCCGAAATTTTGAGGAGAGAAAGAAGAGGATTTTCGAAAATTGTGAATGAATTATTTTTAACCTTATGCCTAATACACACATATATATATAAGCTTAGGGCCCATTAATAAAATTAAATACTTAATGTGCTTAATCAATTAATTATTTTAGTCCAACTAGTTTAATTAATTAATTAATCTTTTAAAATCCAATTAAGAACCTTAATAAAATGTATGTTGGTCTTGTACTCCTACAAGCCCATTATACATATACCCATTACTTTTAATTTAAATCCTTTATAAATTCAACATTTGAATTTAATATTTAAATTACAAATTCAACTCTTTGAATTTATTACCTCCAAAATTTAATATTTAATAAACTCAACATTTGAGTTTAAAAATTAAATTCTCAAATTTTATAAATTCAACTCCTTGAATTTATTCTCTCCAAATTTCATGAATTCAACTTATTGAATTTACTATATCATAAATTCAACTCTTTGAATTTATTTTCTCAAAATTTAATTATCATAAATTCAACTCCTTGAATTTAATATATCATAATATAAATTCAACTCCTTGAATTTATTCTCTCAACGGGAACAAACGATACAGTGCTTGTGTGACCCTCAATGGTTCAGGGATACAACTAGCCGTGGGTTCACAACTCTTTGTGATTCAGAATAACATTTATTCTTATTCGGGCTTACCCTAGTTAGCCCCATTATTTTCATCAACACCTTGATCATGAATGTCAGAACTCATTTCTGATTGCACCCATCGGATCATGGTAAGAGCGTCTAGTAGCATCGCCTCATGATCTCCTAGGTATCACTGATAATGCTTGTAAGAACCAGTCGATTATGATTAACGTAAAGTACGGTCCCTTCATCTGATATATCTCGATCGAATCTGCAACCATTGGTTCATCGAGGGTTGCATATTAATTCGATAACTATATGACACATATAATAGTGGCATCGCGCGTACTATTGGAGAACTCTTTCTCCAACGTACATCTCATACTCTGCCCAGAGATTCTACGCACTATTATTACATCACATCACATAGGATATCCATACCCGTGGGTGAGCGGTGAATCCCCGACTACAATGCAATGGCTCCTATATGTGTCGTGACTGTACCCAACCTCGCCACCTGATGACTCTCCTGGAGCCGGTAAACGAGTCAAAGCACATCCCTAGCATATAGAGCCTCAGTGTTGTTCCGGGTCATAAGGACTAATGGTGTACAATCATAACCACGGACTTATCCTTTCGATGAATGATAAACGCTTGGAAAGTCCGAGGGAGAGTTGTTCGGTATAATCATCATATGACTACCCATGTGCATGTTTGGACATCTCCATGTCCTTACCAAGAAACGCAGTACACAACATCACATATGCTAGTCTCGAGCTCAAGCGACCTTTATTCATGTTTTAGGCGGCTGAATCGACTAGGAACGAATTTTGAATATGCAGTGTTTACAAATGAGTTTCAACATCGAATTACGATTCATTTGTATTAAAGCATAATCAAGGACTTTATCTTTGCTGCTTGCATGGGTATACAGATACAGTATAACGAAACCATTAAAAAATAAATTATATTATAATAAAGATTATTTATTACACTTGAGTCAATAAATTCTCCAGCCAATAGTTGGCTTACAAGACATCTACTCTAACAGCATTCTGGGAAAAAATAATTTCCCTTTTTTCTTGGGCAGGCATTCATAATGTATTAGTATGTTCGACGTGCAAAAGAAAATATTTTATGTTTTTGAGGTTTGCTAATTGTCTTGTGATCAAATATGAACGGGTTTGGAAGCCGGAGAACGTGTCCAGGGACCTCTCCACCTCGGTAAAATATGACCGGGTTTTGATCAAGATTGGAAAGCGGTAAAGTATGACCAGGGACCAATCCACCCGGAAAAGTATGAACGTGGGATCTTAGGTATGTGGTAGTGGACATCCCTGTCAGCCCAGTACTGTGGTTTATTCTGATCAAGCGCATTATGTTATGGGTCACTTGCTTTGAAACTTATCTCTACGCAAAATGATGATGTTTATGTATGTCCAAGTATGTATGATGCAAGTATGTTTACAAAAAATTTTACGATATGATGGCACGTCTATGTTTATGTAAGTACGTTCAAGTTTAAGTATGTACGATGTACTTTAAAATGCATGTGATTTTATTATGTATTATTTGTTATTCTCAGTTTATACATGTTGAGTCTTTAGACTCACTAGACTTGATCGGTGCATGTGAGGATGAGTATGAGGAGATGAGAGATGGAGACCAGTGAGCTGGTTCGGATTGGACGGAAGTTAAACCCGAGGACCGCTTACGTTTTAAGAACTTTATGCATGTTTCAAATGCTCTATTTTTATGAGATGATTTTACGTTGTTTAATCAAGTACTTTTTGCGGGCTATGTTGGTAATCGTTTTTATTTCAAATATTTCAGACAAGCAGTTTATTTTTATCCCAATTTGAAAGATTTTATTTATTTAAGAAAATTTTTATTTTTTCGTAAATTTCAAGTAGTTTAAAAATACGGTACGTCGTAGTTTTCGAAATAAATTGTAAGAATAATTATTTCCTCAATTGATTCCTTCCAACATAAGTAAAATGATTATATTATATTTACAGCTTATTTTCACATTTTATATTTCGCATTGTTATTTATTATATGTTCTACTAATGCCTTAGTGTTATTTAATAAATCTCATAATAAATTTTTTTGAGTTGGTATTTTACAATTTTTTCGTGAGATATTTTTTTATCAATCGGATACAGTCAAAATTGACATTTGTTATTGACAAATTAATGGTTTCAAAGTTTTTAAATTAGGGTTTAGTTAAATCCTCGAATTGTTTTGTTTATGGAAGATGAAGAATGCATACATAGCATTTGAAAACTTTTCTTGCCTCCCATGGCTATTCCTCCGTTTTCATTTCACTTCAAAATTTTATGGCTTCTTCTGCTACAGCTTTCTGCGAATTACATCACGGTTTCAGCAATTGTGATAGCTCGTTTGAGGAATCGCCATGCCCAAAATGACAGGATTCATCCAAACCAGAGCAGTTCCTGTGCGTTGTTCGTGGGCAGCTGGGTTCGCCACGAAGACGACAGCTCGTACCCCATTTATGATTACTCTTCATGTTCTGTGATAGATCCTCGATTCAATTGCCAAATGTATGGTAGAACAGATACGGATTACCTCAAGTATCGATGGCAGCCCACCAATTGTCAGCTCCCGAGGTGATTACTTGTACTGTTTTCAGCTGATTTTTTTTAGTTAAATGCGATTTTGAGCTTCGAAAGTGTAGTAAGTTGTTATATTAGTTTGTTGTTTTCAAGTAAAGTGGAATTTGCTTGTGCATTTGTTTGAAGGAAAAACATGAAAATTCTGAAAATATTAAGGATGGTTAGTACTTTCCTAATTTGGCTGTTCAAGTAAAAACTTGTTGATTCGGTATCTTCATAGATTCAAATTTTGGAAATAGTGATATCTAAGGTAATATCAGCCAAACTATAGAGATTATTTTTAGGCTTTTGTTGGCTACCACGACCAAAGTGCAGGTATATGTCTCCATTTTACAAAGGTAGATAAGCTCTTTTTAGATTATGTGCTGCAGGTTTGATGGAGTTGAATTTGTGACAAGATTGAGAGGAAAGAGCGTGATGTTTGTGGGTGATTCGATTGGACGTGACCAATGGGAGTCATTGATCTGCTTGATATTAGCTGACTTGCCTGCATCATCCCCAAAAGAGAACACTGGAGGAGATCCTCTTTCCACCTTCAAACTCTTGGTAATCACCCCTTCAACTCTTTCTTTGCAATGCTGCCAAAAGACTATACCTTTGAGAGCATTCATTATTATTGTATCATTGGGACTTATATATTCGCAGACTGACTTTATATGGTCTTAAGTCTTAACCCTTTTATGTCTGCGAGAGGTTGTTGGTATGAGGGTCATCGACTAAATAATTACCCCTTGTCTAGTATTTGATTGGCTCTATAGGGCAGGGATTACGATATCGACATGAATTTGATAATCTACATTT
This sequence comes from Primulina huaijiensis, assembly GCF_012295235.1. NCBI lineage: Eukaryota > Viridiplantae > Streptophyta > Magnoliopsida > Lamiales > Gesneriaceae > Primulina > Primulina huaijiensis. Next base: position 9,739,112 of record NC_133312.1, read on the forward strand.
CCGGTTTTGTGTAATCACATTCCTTTGTTAGTGATAGAATCATCCAACATTTTGTCTATGCGTTGAATCCCTTATTATGGCCCTAAGAATGAAAATAAATCCTCCGAGCTGCCATTTTAAGTTCGTTTTTGAGTAAGAGGACAACAAAATCTAGTTATACAAACAACTTGTTTGCAGATAATCATCAATAATCATTGACTTATATTATCCTTAACTTATTTTCTGTTCAAAAGTAAAAGCGGTGCCTTTTAAAGTACGACTTTATTTGTTTGTGTTTCGAATGTGGGAAGAATAGGAATATGGTGTGACAATATCATATTACAAAGCATTATACTTGGTGGATATAGACATTAATGAGCAAGGTAAAAGAGTTTTGAAGTTGGATGATATAAGGGGTAATGCCAAAGCCTGGAACGGTGTGGATGTGCTCTGTTTCAATACTGGCCATTGGTGGACTCATACAGGAAATATTCAGGGGTAAAAATCACTCATTGACTACTTTTTTCAATTTATTTTTTTAGTTTAGTCTGCATCAAGTTGATTTTCTCATATCAAGTCTCACTGTTTTTCTCTACTATAATTTTCATATTACAATGAAAAGTTTACATTTTTCAAATAGTCTTCATATAATATCGAATCATTCTATACATCATGCCAACTTTTTTGTTGTTAATGTCCCGTTTTCTTATTCATTATTATTACTCTCTCTTGAACAGTTGATTAAGATCACTGCAAGTTCTCATAAAATATTTAAGAATCTAAGATTCTCAGTCGACAATCTCATTAACTTAAAGTCTTCTAAATACAAATTTTACACAAATAGGCAAGAGATGACTTGATTCCAAGCTGGCCCAGTAATAAAAAGGGTGAAATGCAGGTGGGATTATATGGAATTAGATGGGACACAATACAAAGATATGGATAGATTGGTAGCACTGGAAAGAGGGCTCAAAACATGGGCCAAATGGGTTGATTCCAATGTTGACACCACAAAGACCAGAGTGTTCTTTCAAGGCATTTCGCCCTCACATTACTAGTATGTTACTTTTTTCTAAGTCTTTGCTTTGTTTTCTCTTTTACTAGTACTTGTGTTGCTTGCATGTCTTTTCCGAATTCTTGATAGTTACACCATTTAGATATCTTTTTTCGAATGGTGTTACATTGTCTTGCTCTATGTATTTAGAATGTTGGCATAAGCCATTTATCTACATTCCTATACTATATTATAAAATATTGTATTTTTGGAGTAATTACTGTGGGTCGTTTCAAGTGAAACGGATAAAAGTTACCATCAAACTTTATTTTAGTAAATTTGTAACCTACTAATAACTACTTAATTGAATATTCCCACTAAGGCTGTAAACGAATCGAATCGAACCGAATTTTAAGAAATTTTCAGTATTCGAGCTCGAGCTCGAATCCGAATAAACATATTCGAAGCTCGATTCGAAACTCGAACTTNTGTATATGTACTTAATAATATTTTATTTATTTTTTAAATATAATGCTAAGGTTCGCGAACAATCGAACAATATAATTTTAGCTCGAATTCGATTCGAAAAATATTCGAACATGTTCGAGTTCGGCTCGAATTCGATAATTTCGAATTCGAACCAAATATTATTCGAACCGGCTCGAAAAGTTCGTGAACGTGTTCGGTTCGTTTACACCCCTAATTCCCACTTTAACTTTTCAAATTTTCTAAAATATTTCAAGATTATTGTTTATAATTAATAGGATGTATTGTTTTTAGTATCATTCGTGACGGATGATTAAAAATTTCTAAAATCAATTATTTCAATTAAAAAGTTTATGTAGGCGAATAATCTTGTGCGTAGATTGCCAGTGTATGAAAAATGTGTAGCATAAAATCATACGGTTACTGGTACTGGTGTAGTATCAATATTACTTTTACTTCTGCTACTCTTAAATACATGTTTATCCATTGAATGAAATCTTACACATTTCCTCATGTAAATTTCACAGCCGTAATGAGTGGAATTCAGGAACAATGTCAAAACCAAGAAATTGCTATGGGGAGACGATGCCGATGACAAACAGCGACACTTCATATCCTGAACCATACCTAGATCAAGTGAAGGTAACGGATGAAGTACTGTCTTCTATGAGCAAACCTCCCTTTTTGCTCGACATAACAATGATGTCATACATGAGGAAAGACGCTCACCCATCCGTATATAGCGGAGAGTTGACCCCCGAGCAACGGTCTAATCATGATCCTTCTGTTGCTGACTGTGACCATTGGTGTCTTCCTGGATTGCCTGATTCTTGGAACCAACTTTTCTACACCGCTTTGTTCTCACTGTAGCAATTTTAATGTTACTTTGCTAACTCGGGTAGTATTAATGTTACTAGGAATTACTAAGAAGGCAATCTTGCATTTTTAAGCATGTAACATGCTAAGATACCGGGATATACCATGCATGGTTTCAAGTTTGATTCATAATATAT
>NC_133312.1:9741722-9785972 GCF_012295235.1 Primulina huaijiensis
ATATATATACAAGATTTCATTACTAACCTTCAGAATCAAATAACTTTACATAAATGGAAGATACAAATTAAAAAGGGTTTCGGATTTTTTGGGTAATGGTTAAAGGTTTCGGATGGTTAAAGGTTTCGGATTTCTGGGATTTCTGGGTAATGGTTAAAGGATTCGGATTTCTGGGATTTGGATATGGGAATGAGTGATTCGAGAGAGAGAGAGGGGAGAGAGGGGAGAGAGATATGGGTAGAGAGTGGTAAAATGTTTCGGTGCCTCTATACTGAGGTTAAATCCCCTTTTATATACTTTTTTAGGGGTATTTTCGGAATTTTTTTACAATGACATACAATCTAATACAAACAAATACTAATACAATACCATACAATAAACATTTACACTCCACTGTTTCCAAATATCGGTCCATGGTCGTCTGGTCCAAGGAGGTCATCTTCTTCCAGGTTAAGCGAATCATTAGAGGATTCTGACTTTCTTGAAGGTCCTGGTGAGAATTTCATTAGTATAGCTTGCATTTCTTCAGGAGTTTTGGCAGCTGCAAGCATTGCGGTCATTTGGGATTTTTGTGCCAGGAATTCTGTCTGTTGTCTTGGTGGAATCCTGTAAAGCAGTTTTTGAGTTGGGACTCTTGTATTTGTATTATTGGTGATCCAAGCTTGGACATTGGTAGCTGTAAGGCTTGGAGGAATTTTAAATTGGTCCCACCATTTGACTTTAAATCTTCTCCTAATATGTAAAATTTTTTCGTCTGAAAATTCAACAGTCTAGGAAAGGACCCAAGGAAGATAAAATTTCATGCAAAAAAGGGCAAGAGGATGGAATCGTTTCTCTTCTGCTGTCGGGACATATTGGGTTCTAAAAAGATTAAAGGAATTTTGGACAGGGTGTTTGAGGATCTCATAGGTGGATCCAAAATATTCCCACCATGAGTACCACCAGGTTGGGAACTTTTTTGGATTACAAATCTTGGTATCAAAATAGAATAACCAAGTGTGCTTGTGTTCTGGTTTTGAATTAAGACGGAATTGTACCAGGCCTGTTGATAGTCCCAGTAATTAAAAGGTATTTCAAAGAATGATGCTTCCTTATATTTTTCTGAAAATAGTATGGGCTTTGAAAAATCATAGCCCCAGTCAATTGGAGCAATGACTTTTAGGATTTTGCAGGTGGAATAAGCAGGATCATTATGACTTTGGTCTAAAAAAAAGTTTTTAAACAGTGCGGAGTCAGTAGTTTCCAAAATTGCTTGGTAGAAATAAGGGGTCTTATTTTCGTTCCAAGGTTTATAATATCGTCCTTTTCCAAAATATTTTTGAAGTGTTTCAAAGGGATCTTTTTCATGGCATCCTAGTTCAACATGTATTATAGTTTGCCAATTATTTTTCTCAAAATAATCAGAAGGATGGTTACATGGTGGTTGTGTGAGAACAAGCTGGGAATTTGTAGTGTGATAAGAGGTTTTTGAAGAATTATCGGAAAACGAAACAGTTTGGAAGGAATATTTGGTAAGGGTTTCTTTAGCTTTCTTGTCGGAGCTTTCACTTGCCTGGGTTTTTTCAAGGGCATTTTTTATTTCAGGTGTTTGGAGAAAGGATTCAAGGAATTTGAGTCTTTTCTCCAAATCATCACTTACATGTGGTTTGGATTGTGCAGTATCTTTAAGTTCATCTTCTTCTTCCTGCGTAACAATGTCATACCAGGTTTTGGTTTTTGCTGGTTCAGTAGGAGTTTGAACAGGCTTTTTATCCTTTTTGGGTGGCATTTCTGTTTTGGAGAAATTCTCTTGTGAGGAAATCAGGTAAAGAATTTGTATCTCCTTTTATGAATTCGATTTCAAAATCAAATATACTAAGAATAGCTTGCCATCTTGCAAAAATTTGTTTTGAGGCAAGATTTTGGACATCTTTTTGTAAAATTTCTTTTGCACTTTTACAATCTATTCTTAATAAAAAATTTTGGTTCAAAGGATCACTCTGGAATTTTTAGACGCATAAAACAATGCTCAAAATTTCTTTTTTTATAGCTGAATAATTTTTCTGGGTATCATTCCAATGGGCAGATGTGTACGGTACTATGTATTCTCTGTTTTCTTGTTTTTGTTTTAATATACCTCCATATCCTAAATCTGATGCATCTTTTTCTACGATTTTTTGTAGGTTGGGATCTGCGATATGAAGACATGGGCTTTCTAACACTTGCTTTTTGATATTTTTTACAATATCTGTATGTTTTTCTGTCCATGGTTTTGGGTTTTTTCGGAGTCTATCATATAAGGGTTTTGCTATTCTATTGATACTTGGGCAAAAATCTAGAACATAATTTAGACTTTCTAAGAATCTTTGTAGTTGGGTTTTATCAAGTATTTTATTTGGAAATTTATTTGTGAATTCTAAAGATCTCTCAATGAGAGTTATAGTACCACGAGGAATGTAATGACCTAAAAATCTTATCCTAGTTTGGAAACAACTTATTTTTGATTTTGATACAACTAGACCATTTTGTTTTGTGATATAAAGAAATGTTTTTAAATGTTTAAAATGATGATCTACATTATTAGAAAATATTAATACATCATCAATATAAACAATGCAGAATTTTGAATAATCATTATATATTTCATTCATAATTCTTTGGAATTCAGAAGTGGCATTTTTAAGTCCAAAAGGCATAACATTCCATTCATATTGTCCAAAGGGGACTGTAAAAGCAGTTTTATATTTATCCTTTTGAGAAATTTGTATTTGCCAAAATCCAGATTTCATATCAAATTTGGAAAATATATAAGCATTATGGAGTTTTTGTAATAAGTCTTTTTTATTTGGTATTGGATATCTGATCCATTTTAATGCTTTATTTAATGGTTTGTAATTAATTACTAATCTGGGTGTTCCTCTTTCAATTTCTGAATTTTTATTAACATAAAAGGCAGCACAACTCCAAGGAGATCTAGATTTAGAAATTAATCCTTTTTTCTCTAAATCTTGAATTTCTTTTTTACAATGTTCTTCTAATTCAAAATTCATTTGGATTGGTCTAGCTTTAGTTGGTATTTGTCTATCGTTGAAATCTTCTTCATAGGGAAGATCAACAATATGTTGTTTTCTATTCCAAAAAGCATTAGGAATTTCTGAACAGACTTCTGTTTCTAGAAGTTTTTTGAATTTTTGAATTTTATCTTGAATTTCTTTTGTGTCTATTTGGTTTTGTATTCTTTTTAAAGAAACATCTTTTTTAAGATTTTCTAATTGAAAAGTCTTCCCTTGGATTATGGTATTAATATTATTTTCATAAATTGAACATGCTTTTATTAAGTTAAGGTTTCTAGTTCGAGGTTTTTCTAAAAATTCAAATTTTAATTTTTTATGATTGAATTTAAAAGAAATAGAGTCATTGTTTACTTTATATGGGGTAATTAAACTTATAAAAGGAGTTCCTAATATTACAGTGTGATGAATATCATTTACTAAAACAAAAGTGGTTTTTATGAAAATTCCATTATTTATTATTGATGCATCTGTTTTTGAATTTACATTTAATCTAGAATTATTAGCAGCCGAAAGTTTTTCTTGTGTTTTTTGTTGGAATTCATTAGGTACTATTCCTGATTTGATACAGTTTAAGTCTGCACCAGTATCAAATAAGGCTATTGTATTCATTTTGAATTTTTCTGAAAATACTAAATTTATTTTTAAGATGTATTTTCTAGAAGTTATTTCTCTTAAAACAAAAAGAAAATCTTCAGGAATTTTTTCAATATTTTCAACCTTTTGGCTTTCATCATTTTCTGTTTCTGAAGAACTTTCAATGTTTATATTTTGTAGAATTAATTTTATTTCTTCAGAATTTTGAATCTGTTTTTCTTTTAATTCTCTTATTTCTAATTTTATTTCTTTTATATCTTTTTGTAAGTCTTGAATTGTGATCCCTTTTTCTTTTTTTCTTTTTTCTAATATTTCAGTTAAGTCGTAAGTATTTTTTGAAGTACTTGGGAATTTTTTGTTTTCTTCTTTTTCATTTAGAGATTTTAGAATTTTTTCTAGATATTCTTTTTGGATTGTTGGATCATTAATATTTTTCAATATATCTAAAAGAAGTGATTGATCTTTGGTGAGCATATTAATTTGTTTTTCAGATTCACTACTAGTTATGATTTGTTCATCTACTAATGACTCATCAGTTTTGATAGAATTTTCAGTTTCTGAATTTTCTTCAGAAGAATCAATCAAGAGATTAGAAATTTTGTTTAATATTTCTTCTTCTAGTTCTAATTCATTTAGTTTTTTATTTAACCTACAATAATTTGCCGTATGACCTTTCTTATGGCATCTATAACATTCAATATCTTTGAAGGATCTTTTGAATTCTGACTTGTTATTTTTAAATTTCTTAAATGGTTTTCTTCTTGGTTTTTTGTAAAATTCTTCTTTTGGTTTAAAATTATCTTTTTGATTTCTTTTAAAGTTTTTCTTATATGGTTTTTTATATGTTTTTTGACAATTTTCTGAGCATTTTGATGAGGATGGTTTATTAGTATTTATATCAAATTGATTACAAAAAGTTCCCAATTCTTGTTTTGTTCTTTTCATTTCCCATTTTAGATGTTTTTGTAATTTTAAATCTTGGCATATTTTTAGCCCTTCTTGTTGGGTTAGACTAATTAATTGACCATAAGTATATTCATTATAAGCTATAATTTGTTTACCACTATTTTCTCTAATTTTATTTCTTACCTTATCTCCTAGAAGAGTTGGTAATCCTGCAAGGAATTTTTCTTTCCAAAAAGGTTGATTAGAATCTTCTCTAAGCATTATTCTAGTTAAAAAAGTATTTTTATACCATTGAAAATTACTTAATTTTTTACATTTTAGATTTGATAGGAGTTCTGCATTTTTATCTTTTAGATGTGAAGGATCTCCAATAAAATGTAAGGAAATTGTTAATATTAAGGTTGCTACAGCATCTTGTTGTGGATTACCATTTTCATCTAGAATTGGTATTCCTTCTTCATCTGTTTTTATAGAGTTTAAAATATCTTCTTGTTGTTGATTTGTGAGATAGTAATCCCACCAACCTTTTATTTGACCTGAGAATCCTGCTATGAGGAGTTCAGCAATAGTTTTATCATGAGTCCCAATTTGGGTTTTATAGGCATTTGCAGCCATAGTCATTTGTTGTAATAAATTCAAGATGTTATATTATGTCATTCCGTCTATATTCCAATTGTAGACTGAAGATGCCTTAAAACTTGGTTGGGTCAATGGTTTTACTACTCCTAAATCAGGAGTAGGGATAATTTGTAGGGATTGGTCCCAACTTATTTTATTGATATTTGTAGAATTTTGGAATTGTTCTATGGTTTCACTAATATCAGAATCTTGGCTTAAAGTATGCATAGATGAAGGTGTATCCGGGGCAGTCTGATTCATTGTTTCATTAGAACTACTAGTTGTTGCCATTATTCTACTTAATTGATCTTGAATGTTTTTTTTTTTTATAAATTCAGACTTATTATCTTGAATATTTTTTACACTAGGTTTAGATATTTGGTAAGGCTTAAAAACGGGATTTTTTAGTTTAGTATCATTGTTTTCAGGGTTTATTATTGGTTGTTTTTGTAAATGTTTTTCTAATTTATCTAATATTTTCCTATGGTATTTAAATTAACATTAGTGAAATTATTTTGTGTTATAATATTTTTTATGTTGACTTTATCATTTTCTCCTGGATTTTTTATTGGAATAGCTTCTATTTGTTAATGCTACATATTTATTTTAATTCCTTGTAAAGGAGGATGATTAGATTGGATTATTCTAGTATCAGTAATTGTTTGCCATTCTTGTGTTTTATTTCTTATTGTAACAGGATTTACACTTTTAGAAAAGGGATATTCTAATGAATTCTTAGCAGCATATATTTCAAACCAATCAAAGAATAGAATATGTATTTTATTTGTATCTACAAATTCATAGAATTTTTTTTGAATAGATTTTCTAGAATTTATAAAGTGTTGGAAAAACCATAATCTTTTTTCCAGGTTATGTTTAGCATAAAAATCATCATGCAAAATTTTTTTTATTTTTTTTAAAGTCTTTTTCTATAACATTTAATTCATTAGTAATGTTTTCTGTAATTGTAGAGAATGTTGGACTAGTTGGTTCTTGATATGACTATGAAGTATGGAATTGTTTTTGAGAGCTTTCTTCTTTTATTTTTGTATAGACTGGTCTAGGAATTTCAAGGGGTAGTCTACATTTCTTAGGTATATCTGAGGTAGAATTTCTAGGTTGTGTTTTATAGAAAATATTTATGACTGAAGGGATTTGTGATATTCTTCCTAAATCTATGGTATCAACAATAGAAGAATCATCATATCTATTGCTACTACCAGTTTTTCTATTAAATGAGAGTTTGACTTTTCCATTCGCATATTGATTTATTTTTTTTAATTGGGTGTTTGTTTCTATGTGTCCTATAGGTTCTGGGTTAGCAGCACCTTCTAAGATCCATTCTTCAGGTAGTGTTATATCTTTCCATTGAATTGGTTTTGGAATTACTGTGTTGGATTTTCCTAAATCTGTTTGTAATAATAGGGTTTCACCTTTCTTACTATGATATTTTACTTTTGTAGCAAAGGCAGAATTCATAGCTTTGTAATGGATTCTAAAAATAACAGGAACCGGTATTGATCCTTTAAGCATATTATAATTATGAGTTTTTATTTGTAAAACTAAGGATTTTAAAATATTTTTATCATTTAGGGATACTAAGAAGTTTGGATAACAATCAAAAGAGATTGGTCCAGTACATAGACTAGATTCAACTGAACTTAATAATGAATCGTCGAAATTTGTGAATCTGGCATCTCTTAAAATAGTAAGAATGGAAGTACTTAATCCGTCTTTAGTTAAGGGTTTTATTCCTACTTGAACCAATCCTATGTGAATGTATTTATAATTTTTATCTTTGTGTTTTCGTAATGAATTTTGAGATAATAAATTGATTGTTTCAAAAGGCTTAGCAAGTTGTATATCTCTTTCTTCTGTTTTAATTGTGAAATCAGATTTAAATATTTGGAATCTAGAATATTTATAAATTTGATCCTTATTTATTCTAGGAATTTCCCAGTTATCAATGGATTTATAAAAATCTTCTATAATTATTTCTTCGGTGTTAATTACTTTATTATTATCATAAGAAGATGTAGTAGCAGAGCTTAAAGAGATAGATCTAGAGAAGATTGGATCCATAATTAAAATTTTTATTCTTAAAATTTATTTTCTGTCTACACTCCTAAGCAATTCTTAGGGATTACGGCCTTGAAGGACTTACTACCCAGACTTTCTTAGGCAAAAACACTCAAGAGAACCTAAATTTCTAGACTCAAAATTTTTTCTTACAGATATAATTTCTTTAGACACATACTCCCCCGCGGCTCTGATATCATAGACCAGCTATCTAAGATTATGGAAAATTAACACCAGAAAAATTATTCCGAAAGTAAAATAATTTAAAATAACGATGGTTCCCTAGAGAAGGAAAATCACAAATATAGGAATTTAAATATGCAAGAAATAAATAAGATGGTTCCTCTATTGAGGAGATCCACAAATTGCNATATATATATATTTAAGAATTCCAGAATTTAAAAAAAGATTTCATTACTAACCTTCGGAATCAAATAACTTTACATAAATGGAAGATACAAATTAAAAAGGGTTTCGGACTTTTTGGGTAATGGTTAAAGGTTTCGGATGGTTAAAAGTTTCGGATTTCGGGGATTTCTGGGTAATGGTTAAAGGATTCGGATTTCTGGGATTTGGATCTAGGAATGAGTGATTCGAGAGAGAGAGAGAGAGAGGGAGAGAGGAGAGAGACATATGGGTAGAGAGTGGTAAAATGTTTCGGTGCCTCTATACTGAGGTTACATCCCCTTTTATATACTTTTTTAGGGGTATTTTCGGAAATTTTTTTTTTTAACGTACGAAAATGTACATATCAATACAATGACATACAATCTAATACAAACAAGTACTAATACAATAACATACAATAAACATTTACACTCCACTATTTCCAAATATCGGTCCATGGTCGTCTGGTCCAAGGAGGTCATCTTCTATTCTTTCAGTGGGTGTAGTTTGTTTGATATTTTTTCTAGTCTTGGGAAAAAAAACGAGGAGATTAATCCTCAATCTATTACTCTGCAATACCTAGCTCCCCAACATAAGATGTACGTGATGTTGAATGATGATGATGATGATGTGCTTAATATGATCCATCTACATATGCGTATGAAGCTTACAGTGATTGAACTATTGGCAGAGAAAAAAGAACATATTGGAGGTGAAAAATATGTAGAGAGGTAGTATCGTTATTTAGTTCTATTTTGTATGTTGTGTTATTTTGGTATGTGTTTTGTGTTCATATTGCATTTGTTTTAGTGATAATCCTGAAAGTTAAGAATACAGTGGTTTTGTGTTGTGTATTTATTAGACTAATTCAAGCAGTAGTCTATTTTGTGTCATTATTTCCATTTGAGTAAGTAAACTAATGCCAAAATTCTCAGTATCTATTGTAGTACTAATAATTTCCATTAGAGAACTTAGTTTTTACCTATTTATTACTGAATATATGGTTATAATATAGGTAAGGGTTGAGGAAGATGACACACATTCCAGTAGTGATAACGAGCTCGAAGATGCCCCCGTACATAATTCCATTGACTCTTGGTTTCATTGCATCCGAGGCGAGGGGCAAATATTCAAGGATGCTGCAGAATGTAGAACCTGCATTAAAAAATATTCGATTGCTAACAGACGTTCATATTTATATAAAAAAATGATCGAGAAAAGATTATCGCTATTTGTAGTGTAAAAAGTTGTAAATGGAGGATTTATGCTTCTTGACATAAAGCAGACAATATACTTGGGATTAGAAAATGTAATTTACAACACTCGTGTGGAGAGGATAATTTACATAGTAGAGGGCATCCTAGAGCTGATGCAGCTTGGGTTGCTAATGTATTCAAGGATAAATTGAGGGGAGAGCCTTCTTATCGTCCTTGTTCAATGATGAGGGATTTACATAGGGACTATGGAGTAGAGATAGGTTATCGCAAGGTGTGGAAGGGCAAGGAAATAGCAATGCATGATATTCACGGTTCAGAAAAGGGGTGCTACAATAGATTGAGATGGTATTGCAAAGCCGTTAGAGAAACAAATCCTGGCAGTGTTGCTGAATGTGAGATAGATCCGGTAAATAATAAGTTAAACGATTATTCATTTGTTTTAATGCATGTGCAGTTGGTTTTGCTACTGGTTGTAGACCGTTGATATTTTTGGATGGCACTCACATAAAAAAATAAATACAAAAGAAGTACGCTACTTGCTGTGACAAAGGATGCCAATGACGATCTTTTCACTTTAGCATATTCTGTAGTAGACGCGAAGAATGATTCTAATTGGAATGGTTTTGTTATCATTTGAGATGTGTCATACTTACGCATCATACCATGTGATTCGACAGATTCACTTTTTTCTTAGACAAACATCCTGGGATTATCAAGGCTATCCAACTTTTATTTCTGGGTAGTCATCATGCGTATTGTTTGAGGCACTTGGTCGATAATTTTGTGAAGACGGTTAGTAATTAATTAATGTTTTTTTGTGTGTTTTATATGATTAAATAGTTTTAATGTATGTACTATTATTAGAAAAAAAATTTATTAATTGTCTTTTGGTCATTACAAGTGTTGCGAAGTTATCCTCTACATAACAAAAAACATTGGTCGTCGGTATTCAAAAAAGCTGCCTATGCCCCATCACAACATGAGTTTTCACAGCACATAAATAATATCTTTGATTCAATGCCACTTGCAATAGCATTTATTCAGAAGTCTGAGTCTGAAAGCTGGGCTAATGCTTTGTTTCGTGGAAATCGTTGGGGTGTTATAAATAATAACATCGCTGAATGTTGGAATAATTGGGTTAAACTAGCTCGTTATCTCCCTGTTGTTTCGATGGTTGACCATATACGTGTGCAAATAATGAATGTGATGCACCGACGACGCGAAGCAACATTAGGCATGGTGAAAGAATTAAGCCCAGCAAACGAGAAGGCTGTTATGAAAACATACATTGAATCTCGCACCTTGAGAGTGCACCGTTCATGTGGTTGGAAGTTTGAAGTAGTTGATGGTGATAAAACATGTGTTGTTGATTTGAATGAATGGAGTTGTTCATGTAGATCCTGGCAGATCCATATGCTCCCTTGCAAATATGCTTGTGCTGCCATAGAATCAAAGTCAATGTCGGTATACGCCTTCTATGATAAATTTTTCAAAACTGATATGTATCGTCAAACATACAAGGGTATTATTAATCCTATACCGACATTTGACATGTTTGAGTTTAATGGCGATGAAGGATATGTAATCAATGCTCCTGATGTGCGTAGTCAGCAAGGGCATAGAAGGACTCAAAGAATATCATACCAAATTCAATCACGTATGTCAAAGTGTAGTCGTTGTCGTGTACGAGGACACAACCGAAGAAGCTGCAAAGAATCTATAAACTAGTTTATTTTGTCTTTTTTGTTTTTTTGAATGGTGCTCGTAGAAATTTGTTCACTTTTCATTGACCATTTTCAATTTCATTTGTTATTTTCTTGCAGTTGATACAATTTTGCTAATTTCTACAGAAAGAGGACAACAGTGTATTCAATTTTGAACATGCGCAAGAGGAGACACACACGTTCCAGTGGCAGCATTGGCGGTGTAGCCTTGAGTTGATTATTGTGTTTTTGCATACTGTTGGTGTTGAGTTGTTAGGTGTTATATGATTTTTTGAATTTGAATTCTGTTGTAACATTTCATGTGTTGTCTTTGTATTGTATACAATTTGTTGTTCAGTTTCAGAATGATATTGTGCCACTGGTGTATGATGCTATATTATTTCAGAATTATTTTTCTGCCACTGGTGTATGTATTTCTGGACACCTACTGGTACATTTGGTTGAGGGTTTGTTGTCCATTTTCTGGTTTGTATTCATTGTGGCCGATTATATCACATGGGAAAAAAAATGTAGCACAAAATTGACTGAATCTAGTATCATATATATATCGATATGGTACACAATGAGCAAAATTCTGGTACAAATATTTCATGACATTGGAATTTGGATGCTCATATACTATGTCATTTGTTATTGTGTTCTGGACACCTACTGATACATGTGGTTGAGGGTTTGTTGTCCATTTTCTGGTTTGTATTCATTGTGGTCGATTATATCACATGGAAAAAAAATGTAGCACAAAAATGGCTGAATCTAGTATTATATATATCTCGATATGATACACAATGCGCAAAATTTTGGTACTAATATTGTGCAATTCACCTAGACATTAATACAAACATTATTGAAGCACGCAAAGCATAATCACACATTGTTCGTGATGACCATTTCACTTAGACATTAAAACAAATACAAGAGCTACAATGAGCAAACTTGCAATTAAAAAACATGTGCAACCGAAACAACAACAAATTCCTGCCATATTGATGGCCATGTTGTCGTTCTTATCAGAGAGAACGTTATCATCATGTGGTGGCAAACAAGGTGTACTGATGTTGGATTTTGATGTATTTTCTTCAAGTACTTGGATGTGGTATTCATGGCACCAGTAAAACCGATTAGGGTGTCGTAGATCTCGAGGACAAATGTAGTGATACTTTCCCGGACGGGTAGCTCGTGGACCAGCTTCTCGTAAATTCATTTTTCCATAGCCACATTGGCATTCGGGTGCATCCTTGAACTCCATTCAGCAACAATGGAGGTCGTGTATTCTTACAAAAGGATGAGAAGTGAAGTGAAGATAGTTGAGAAGGAACCGAACCGAAAATTAATGTTGTGGCCTACGTTCAAAACTTTTCAGAGTCAAAATTTGTGAGTCAAAGTTGTGTGCAGCTGTTGTCACTGACAAAATAGTAGAATGAAGGTGATATTTTTTTTTTCACTAGGGTGAAATGTGTAATTATGTCATTGTGAATGGTGCTCCAGTTTTAAAATGTAGTACTAGACAATAGTCACTGTGGTGCTTCATAAAGTAATTATTGTCCTGTAATTTGGATTTTATGTACCTTTTTCTTACAATATAGATATGGTGCACACTTAGCACATAGAAAGCGTGTAGACATAGTAATCGTGAGTGTTGCTCCATTTTTATAATTTGGTACTAGATAATAGTCACTGTGGTGCTTCATAAAAGTCTTATTGTCCCTTATTTTGGATTTTATGTACCTTTGTTTTACAAATATAGATAGATATGGTGCACACTTAGCACATAGAAAGCGTGTAGATATAGTCATCGTGAGTGGTGCTCCATTTTTATTATTTAGTACTAGATAATAGTCACTGTGGTGCTTCATAAAGGTCTTATTGTCCCGTTTTTTGGATTTTATGTAACCTAACATTCATTCCCAACAAACATATTGTAATGCCCGAATTGTGAAAAAAAATAAAATAAAATTTTGGCAGTAGTTGTGATGGTTTATGGCTTTACGTTATGGTATGAATGGTAATGAATGTTATAGAATGGAATAGATAATGGAGGGTAGAATCAAAGGTGGAATTTGAGCTAAATAGGTCATGGAAGTGCAGAAACGGTATGAAAAATGTGGCAGTAGTTGTGGTTTTTAGCATAATGTTTTGTTTATTGATTCATTTGATGTGAGGCCATTTTCATTAGAAAGATAAAACATAAGGCTATAACTTTCGTGTTTTGAGTTTTGTTCAAATCATTAGGGAAGACGAGCCAAAAGCGCCCCGAACTGTATCGTACGTATCGTCGTTCCTACAATGACACATGTTGGGAGATTGAACATAACTTTTTACTCAGACCTTCAAATGACATGAGGCTAATTGGAGATGCAAGTAAGACATAGGGCTACAACTTTCTTGTTTACCACTTTTCCTAATTCTGAAGGAAAAAAGCGTTTCGGAAGCAATCCTTGTTCGAAAATTTTGGATTTATGGCCGAGAGTTCCGTGCCCTAGCGGAAAAAGATGTCCGCCCGAGTGCCCAGCAAGTTAAGAAAACGTGTTTTGGTGTTTGGGAAGGCATAAAATCGAATGGGATCATCTTTTTACTCATTTTCCTTATCCTTCTCTTCTCTCTATCGGTTTGGAAGCTAGGGTTCTTAATTTCTCCTTCAATCCAATTTCTTCCAAGACATTAATCTTTGATTGAAGCCTTAATCTTTGCTTGGCGATTTGAAGTTTTTCTCCTCAAGAGTTTAGAAGCAAGGTAAGAAAGCTTATTTCCTTGGGTTAGTGATTGAAGGGAAAACAATGGGTTGTTTGGTTTGAGTGTTGAGGTAAAGTTGTTAATATAATGATTGATGGTATTGTATGTTTTGATATTTTGGAAAAGAAATGGAATTGTAGAGGAGCTAACTCTTTAGCACGCACGTCATGTGTTTGACAAAAGGATTCAATGAATGTTTTTATGTCATATTACGGTTAAGAAATGATATGGATTCCTTCTTTACACAATTGTTGGGATTTGAGTTTTCTTGAATATCAAAAATTGCGGATCTTGATTCGAAGCATTATTGAATTAATAATTTTGTACAGAAATTGCTCTGTTATGATAAATGATCCGAGTTCTTGAGTTATAGTAGACTTCGAAGGTTCAAGACTTCTCACCTACGCATTTCGATCTTCTTTTGGTAATATTTGAAAGGTATGTTACGGTCGATAACATAAGAGGTAAAAGTATCATTTTTATTTTAAATTGAAAATTCTATGGCTCGATGAATTACTTGTGATTTGATGATGATTGTTGTCTTGAGATGAGTATTAGGATATGATGATATTGAATTGCATCATTACATTGCATATTGAGCCATTTGTTGATTCAGATTTGATATGGCGGAGGTCGCCTTGATTTAATGATTTGTTGGACGTATGGGGCTATAGTTGAGTTGGCATAGTGTATGCGGAGGTCGCTGCTATGGCCTGAACACTCTCTATATGCGCACCATAGTCCTGGGATTGTAGAACACAGCACCCCACCTCGAGCGGATGAGTCGGTGGATGTTGCTGGGGGATTCTCTTTCCTTGGGTACCCTATGACCAGATGATTCACTTGATCTTTGAGATTTATTGATAGCCCACAGCTTCTGATCATGCATTGCATTATATTGCATCTTTATGAATTTAATATGAAATATTTGTCACTTTAATTCTCATATGTTATTGATTGTATCATACTGGGTTTATACTCACCGACATGTCCGGTACCTCTTGTTTTCATGTGCTTGACGGTAGGTGAGGCGAGGCTTGGGATGCCAGAGTACAGCTCAAGGCGAGGAGATACGAGTTAGAGTGGGATTCTCGGGTCTTAAGAGCTATTTTATGATGTTGAGATTTCTTTATTTTGGCATGTTGAAAATTATATTTCAAAAATTTGAGACAATTAAATTATTTTGACGATGTTTATGTGGATTTGTGAACCACAAATTATGTATTTTACTCAATCATTTGGGTTGTTACAATTATAATTATTAGTATTAGATATCGGACCCGGAGCCCCACACATATCTAATCATGTTACATAAATGTTGATTAATGTTATTTGACATTCACCGACAATAAACATATTGACTAACATTGATTCATGTTACCTAACATTGATTCGTTATAAACATATGGAATCATGTTACATATTATGGATTCATGTTACACAATATTGATTCATAATAAACATATCATTCATTTTACATAAATGTTGATCCATGTTATCTAACATTCATTCACAATAAACATATTCATTCATGTTACATAAATATGGATCATTATACCAAGTCGACGTGGTGTACGAGGTGCTCAATTTTAGGCAAATGATACCACGAATTGGTTACTGAGGTGCTCCATAATGTACAAAGTGTACTATATTTGTGTTTCTTTGTACCAATATTTTAGAAAGTGAGGACATGGGTGCATAACTAGTACATGCACGCATGGACGTCGACCTGGTGTACGAGTTGCTCAATTTTAGGCAAATGATACCACGAATCGGTTACTGAGGTGCTCCCTCTGGGGCCTTCTCTCATAAACGATCTCCCTCTGGGGCATTGTCCCTCACGAATCCTCATTTCCTTACCGTCACAATTAAGTCACTTCTTTCAAAACATTATTTCCTCGTTTCCATCATTTAAGAAAAATACATGCAATAATATCATTTTTTTTCAAGCATGGAACACGTATTTTAGAATTATCGTTCTTCATCATAAAATCTTATAAACTTTCAAAATAAACATTTTATCATTCGATTTAGCATTCAAGGCACTGCCAGGATGTCTAACATTTTTTTGATGTAAAATGACCGTTTTGACCTTGAAACCCTAACTTTCCCAATTTACTCCTAGACCTTAAAACAACGACCCAAATTCATCCAAACTTAATATAACACCTTAAAATACACTCATAAACATTTCTTAGACGTAAAAGTAAGCTCCTTGACTAATTTCTCGATCCGTTTTAAAACTTAAACCTACGTCCCGGTTTTAACCCGAATTAACTCGAAACTTAACCAAACTTTACCAAACTTGAACCATAGCTTATTAACACTAAACCATACCCTATACAACCCAAATCAAGTCATTTAAAATCCTTGGAACACACATAGACCTTGCTATACTGTTATTGCCCTTGTTTGAAAACCCTAGCCTTAACCAACTTCTAATCCATCGAGCCTAGCCCTTAATCGTCATGTCCAGACCCTATAAAACCATCCTAGGACCTAGAGTGAACCCTTAGGACTCTACTGGAACAGCCTCTATAGTCCTAGAACTTGCAGCCACAAACCCGTGCCCAACCTTGACTCACGGGACCCATGCTTCCACCACACCCCTAGGCCTTGCGCCAGCCATCCCTTGTTGGATCTCGGTTCTCTCATGCCCAAACGCAGCGGAAGTTTTAAAAATTTTAGATATTGACATTCAAGATATTTTTGAGCACTCGTATGGTTATAAAATTAAATAAACATACATAGGATGTTTAGTAATATACCTTTAGTGAATATTTTTCACTTGGCTCCAACTACTCTGGTATTAGCGGATGTAGCTCTTGTTGTAAATCCCTACGAATATTCTTCGATCTCCTGATCCGGTCCACGACTGGAATATTCGTTCTTCTTCTAAATTGTACTAGAAATTTAGAAGAACTTTTACGTAGAGATAGAACTCAAAAATCGACTCAATACCCAAGCCGAAATTTTTTTTTTAAAAAGAAAAGTGTTTCGAGAGCTTTTTTAGAGTATCCCCGAAAATATATGGAAGAGCCCAAAGTTAATCAATCCCCCTATTGCAACTTTCGGGTGCCTCTTAGTAAAATAAGGAAAAAATCCTTATTAATGCTTTCTAATCTTTTATTTACTTAATTAATCATATTAATTAAGTTAATTGAAGATTCCAAAAATTCATCTCATACCCAAAAGCTTTCGGATGATCCTTGTCCAATTAAGAATAATAATATCTTTATTTTAATACTAATCTTTCTTTACTTAATTAATCCAATTAATTAAGTTAATTAAAGATTCTT
The DNA here is from genome assembly GCF_012295235.1 of Primulina huaijiensis. Lineage (NCBI taxonomy): Eukaryota > Viridiplantae > Streptophyta > Magnoliopsida > Lamiales > Gesneriaceae > Primulina > Primulina huaijiensis. The sequence continues at coordinate 9,758,330 of NC_133312.1, forward strand.
AATTCATATCCAAACATGGTAACTCTCGAAAATGGCACACAACTAATCATCCAATATTATTTTCTTTGTGTGCAAGTTACTAAAATTATTGTATCATAAATATTTTCATATTACATAAATCAATACCATATTTTATAAAAACTTATTGGACTATATTTTAACTCAATTAAAATATAATTAATTATTAAATCCCATCACTACAAGAAAAATCGGTTTTAACAACACATCAAAGACAACAGTTTTTATTAAAACCGTTGTTTTTTTACTTTTAACAACGGTTTTAAAAAAAACCGTTGTCGTAGCCTAAAAAAATCTGCTCAAAGACAACAGTTTCTTTAAAACCGTTGTCTTTGATATATCTACGACAACGGTTTTTAAAAACCGTTGACTATGAGCGTTCTTTTTTTGGGCTACGACAACGGTTTTTAAATTGTTGTCTATTAGCGTTTTTCTTCAAGCTACGACAACGGTTTGTAAAAAACCGTTGTCTTTCAACTGGTTTTTCTATAAATTTATTGTCAATATCACATTTTGCGACCGTTTAAGTAAAATATGTCGCTAATATTAGCGACGGTTATACTATACCGTCACTAATTAAAATATTGCGACGGTTAAAGTATGAAAATATAGCGACGGTTTGTAAAAAGTGTCGCTAAAATTAGCGACGGTTTTTGTAAAACCGTCGCTAATTTTAGCGACAGTTTTGGTAATACCGTCGCCGATCTATAATTAGCGACAATTTATAATTAACCGTCGCTATATTTAGCAACGGTTATAGCGACGGTTTTTATTAACCGTTGCTAAATATAGCGACAGTTCTTGTAAAAGCGTCGCTAATTAAATCGACGACAATTAGAAAAATAACTGTCGCTATTTGCGATGGTTAAAGTAAAAATTGTTGCAAACTGTCTATAAATATCCCCACCCTCGGTCCATTGTCTACCATACCCCTTCACAACATTTAAAATTTTTCTCCCTTACACAATTTTAGTTTCGATTTTCTCTTTAAAGTTTAATAAATTTTTAAAATCAAGAATATAGTATTTTCGACGGTAAATCAAGAATATAATTAGCATATTAGATTGTGAGTTTTTTTTGTATATTTATTAAAATATTAAAAGTGAATTTTTTTTTTTTACTGAAAAATTAGTGACGGAAAGCATACCAAACCGTCGCTAAAATTAGCGACGGTTTAATAAAACACCGTCGCTAAATTTAGCGACGGTTTAATAAACCGTCGCTGTTTAGCGCCCGTTTAAATTACGACCGTCGCTAATTGTAGCGACGGTTAACGGTGATGTCCGTCGCGAAAAACCGTCGCAAATTGTAACTACCACATCACTCCAAAACCGTTGTCTTTTAGTGAATGCTTTAACCACAGGACCTTTAACAACGGTTTTATATACCTAAGACAACGGTTTTTCACCGTCGTCTTCAGACGTCTACGACAACGGTTTTTCACCGTTGTCTTTGAGCACACCCTTTAACCGCAGGGCTTTTTACAACGGTTTTATTTGACCTACGACAACGGTTTTTAACCGTTGTCTTTTGCCTTTTTTTTAGTAGTGCATTTGAACTTTAATAAATTTACATGATGGGCTTATACTCTTACAAGTTCATGATTCATGCTCTCATTACATTAATCTCATCATAATCCCGATCCTGATAAATGAATCCCCGACTACAATGCACTGGCTCCTATATGTGTCGCAATTGTACCCAACCTCGCCACCTGATGACTCTTCTGGAGCCGGTAAACGAGTCAAAGCACAGCCCTAGCATATAGAGCCTCAGTGTTGTCCAGGGTCGTAAAGACTAATGGTGTACAATCATAACCACGGATTTATCCTCTCGATGAATGATAACCACTTGGAAAGTCCGAGGGAGGGTTGTTCGGTATAATCATCATATGACTACCCATCTGCATGTTTGGACATCTCTATGCCCTTACCAAAAAACGCGGTACACAACATCACAGATGCTAGTCTCGAGCTCAAGCGACCTTTATCCATGTTTTAGGCGACTGAATCGACTAGGAACGAATTTAGATTATACAATGTTTACAAATGAGATTCAACATCGAATTACGATTCATTTGTATTAAAGTATAATCAAGGACTTTATCTATGTTGATTGCTTGGGTATACAGATAAAGTAAACTGAAACCATGAAAAGTTAAATTATATTAAAATAAAGATTATTTATTTCACTTGAGTCAATAAATTCTCTAGCCAACCTTTGGCTTGCAGGACATCTACTCTAACAATCTCCCACTTGTCCTAGAGCCAACTACCCATAAACTTTAATCACATTGCTTCACGATGCTTCTCAAACAATGGTCCTGGCAAGGGCTTTGTAAGTGGATCAACAACATTATCTGCAGAGGGGACTCTTTCGACTGATATGTTTCCTCTTCCCACAATCTCCCGTATGATGTGGGCTTCCTCAATACATGTTTGGATCGCTGATGAGACCTTGGTTCCTTTGCTTGCACAATGGCACCATTGTTGTTGAAGTACAACGAGACTGTATCAACTCCATTAGGAATAACGCCCAACTCTTGGACAAAATTCCTCATCCAAACTGCCTCTTTGGCTGCAGCAGAAGCAACAATGTATTCAGCTTCAGTGATGAAATCCGTAACGGTGTCTTGCTTGGAACTTTTCCAAGAGACAGCCGCACCATTTAGCATGAATACAAAACCAGAGGTCGATTTCGAATCATCTACGTCACATTGGAAGCTAGAATCAGTTTAACCTTCCAATTTCAATTCTCCAACCCCACAGACCATGAAGAAGTTCTTAATCCTTCATAAGTACTTAAAAATATCTTTCACGGTCTTCCAATACATTGGACCAGGGTTCGCCTGATATCTGCTTGTAACACTCAAAGTGTAAGCAACATCAGGACGTGTCTATATCATACCATACATGATACTACCAATTGCTGACGCATATGGAATACGTGTCATCATATTTATCTCTTCATCAGTTTTGGGACACGTAGCTTTAGATAGAGTAACACCATGATATATTGGTAAGTATCCTCTCTTGGACTCTTCCATATAGAATCGCTTCAGAATGGTATCGATATAAGTGGCTCAGGTGAGCCCCAGCATCTTCTTTGATCTATCTCTATAGATTTGTATTCCCAATACATAGGATGCTTCACCCGTGTCTTTCATGGAGAATTTACTTGCTAACAATACTTTATTTGATTGCAATAATCTTACGTCATTCCCAATGAGCAAGATATCATCAACATAAAGTATTAGGAATGTCACTGCACTCCCACTAATTTTCTTGTACACACATGGTTCCTCAGGATTCTTAGCAAAACCAAGCTCTTTGATAGTGCTATCAAATCTGAGGTTCCAACTTTTTGACACCTGCTTGAGACCATATATTGATCTCTGACACAAGGCTCATCATAGCTTTGTTCATGAATAAGCTTATATCTTGCAGGTGGTCTAATAACCCTATCAGACTTTCTAGGAGCTTGTACTTCAACTACTGGTTGTTGGGGATTATGTTCAACTACTATAGTTGAGGGAGTATCTTGAATTTTTTCAAGTTCTATCATCTTGCCTTTCTATCTAATAGAAATTCCTTTTTCAAAAAGGTGGCATTTCTTTAAACAAACGTTTTTGCTTCATTGGGATAATAGAAATAATATCCAACAGAATTCTTTGGATATCCTACAAAGTAGCACAAAGTGGATCTACTATCCAATTTGTCTCCCACTGTCTGCTTCACGTAAGCAGGACATCCCCATACTCTCATGTAAGAATATTTGGGAGTTTTTCCCATCCATATCTCATATGGTGTTTTATTCACTGCTTTAGTATGGACATTATTCAACAACATTGTCGCAGTTTCAAGCGCAAAGCCCCAAAACGATGTAGGCAATTCAGTGAATCCCATCATAGGTCGAACCATGTCCATCAAAGTTTGATTACGACGTTCAGAAACACCATTCAATTGTGGTGTTGTTGGTGGAGTCCACTGTGAGAGAATCACATTCTCTTTTACATAACCCGAAAATTCAGCATTCAAGTATTCTCCACCTCGATCAGATCGAAGTGCCTTAACACTTCTTTCTAGCTGATTTTTCTACTTCAAATCTGAATTCTTTGAACCTTTCAAATGCTTCAGATTCGTGTTTCATCAAATAAACATACCAGTACCTCGAATGGTCATCGGTAAAGGTAATGAAGTAGGATTGCCCATATTTTGTGCTAACACTTAGAGGGCCACAAACGTCTTTGTGGATCAAATCCAGTAGACCATGCTCACGTTCCACGTTTCCATTGAATGGAGCCTTGGTCATTTTTTCTTTTAGACAGGACTTACAAGTAGGTAGATAATTTATGTCTGACAAGTCAAACATGTCTTCTCTTACCAGCTTGTGCATCCTTCTTTGGGAAATATGTCCTAGTCTAGTGTGCCATATTTGTGTGATATTTGGATCATTTAACTTTCTTTTGTTTGTTGTTGAAATTATGTTTACTTGGACATTCACTTATCATTTCCAGAACATTTCTGACGCATATAATTTCTTATGTCCGGACTTCTTACAGTGAAATAAATATGTTTTGACTTATCGGACTTTGTAGACCCTTTAAGTGTCCTTCAGAGTTTGCCTCTTATTGGGTTTGTTTTTCTTGTGAGAAACAAAGCATTTCTTTCCCTTACTATGTGGGCCATTTTTCATCTGACGAAAGGCCCATTAGAAAAACAAAATTTTTCTCTTTTATGGTGATACCATAAGTCATAAGCGTATTGACTAGCTCTTCAAGACTATCATCTATCTTATTCAAATTGAGGTTCACCATAACCCAGTCAAATGAAAAAAAGAAAGACAACAAATTGATGTCATCAATTAACTCGTTAGGAATCACAGATTCCAGGCCCACCGTATTCTCGATAAGCAAAGTCATATGTACACCACGCTCATGGGCCAAAGCCCTATCTTGCATATGTGTAGTCATGAGCTCCTTGAAAGTGGTGTGCATCATTGTACGAGTTTCATGCACCATGCAACTCTTGCAAGTGCATTCGAATGTCAGCAGCATTCAACATTTCCTCAAACTGTCTCTACAATTCATTTGACATAAAAACGAGCATGTTACACTTAAGCTTGCATACTATGGTCCTACCATCTTGCCTGCTTTGTCAGTTCAACAACACTGAAATTAGTGTGTATGCATTTTCTCCGAATTTGGAACAATTTCTCAACCAGTCTTGAAAGTTTGGTTCGGTTAGCTTGTTAATAAAAAAATGTATTACGTGACGAAATTGAAAATATACTGATATGAAAACAGAATAATTGTTGCCGATTATTTTAAAATAATGTTAAGATATAAAATATGGATTTTATTTTATAAATCTTCCTCCAACTAGTTTGACATTTCCACCACCCTCTGATGAAAAAGGGAAATCGTATTTCCTTAATGGGCACGTAGAGTCCAATTAGCCAATTATAATCCCGAATAATATCAGTCAATTATAATTTCGAAAAGGTAGAATCCATTGCATCCCTATGCAACCTCCGAGTGTTTTGCCTCACGTTTAATAAGGACCCAATAATATGAAGCCGTTTATTTTCGCGTGTCAAACCGATCCATCAATATTGAATTGTAGTGGACGGTCGCCATGAGTTCCCCCAATAATATGAGCCGAAGTCATGGGAGTTCCACTCAATTCACATCATATGTCCAGTGGAAGTCACAGCTTTTCGGCGTCCAGGCCTCCCCAATAATATGAGTCAGACAATGTTCATAGGTAGCGATCAACATGCAACCACGGTTGATGGAAGGCAAGGAAAAATTAAACTCTTTTAATTTTTACTTTTACGTTTTTATATAAATTGTGAATCATATTCAAAATGAGGGATTTTATTTTTAAAATTGTCTCATCATTTTAATTTAAACATTTTAATTTAAAAATCGTGTGCCACGAGTTTGTATGTTTGCCGGATTCATGCACCTATATTATCTAATAATATACATACATGCATACTACTATATATCGCATATATATCATAATATGACATTCAACAATAAATAAGGATGATCGATCGCCAACACTATTAGATCCATGTGACCAAGACATGGATCCAGGTCCAAAACCTAGGTGAATGTAGGGATGCAAATGCAACTTATTACATGAGCTTACAATATTTTACATGTCTTCATCTTGTGCTCCGGGCCCACAATCTTCCAGTCTTGTTATCCCACTATTTCTAATAATTACATTTAAATAGCCATGTCACATAAGGGATGCATCTCATGGGGTGGGAACGGGCCATAAACCAGGCCCACTTTAAAAATATCAAATATTAACAAAATGAAATAAAACAGTAAAATATCTTAACATACACCTAACATATTGGTCAAGGCTCTCGATCATCATTCATGCATTTAATATTTGGACATTGGTGATCTCGAAATTAAAGTGTGCATCATAATAACAATAAGTTGAAATTGTCACATCGATGATGTTGGATCATCGATCGGGATTATGATGATATTAATGTAATGGGAGCATGAATCATGGACTTGTAAGAGTATAAGCTTATCGATTGATCATATCAAACTTATTTCTTATAAATTCAACTCATTGAATTTATTATCTCAACAGGATCAAGTAAACCAGTGCTTGTGTGACCCTCAATGGTTCAAGGATACAGCTAGCCGTGGGTTTACAACTCTTTGAGATTCAGGACATAATCCTTTATTCGAGCTTACCCTAATTTGCCCCATTCCATGCACCAACATTTAATCATGAGAATGTCAGAAACTATTTTCTGATTAAACCCATCGAATCATGGTAATAGCGTCTAGTAGCATCGTCTGATGACTCCCTAGGTATCACTGATAGTGCCTGCAAGAACCAGTCGGTTGTGATTAACGTACAGTACGGTCCCTTCATCTCATATATCCCGATCGAATCTGCAACCATTGGTTCATCGAGGGTTGCATTATAATTCGATAACTATGTGACACATATGAATAGTGGCATCGCATATACAATTGGAGAACTCCTTCTCCAACGTGCATCTCATACTCTGGCCAGAGATTCCACGCACTATTATTTCATCAGATCACATAGGATATCCACACCCATAGGTGAGCAGTGAATCCTCGACTACAATGCACTGGCTCCTATATGTGTCGCAATTGTACCCAACCTCGCCACCTGATGACTCTCCTGGAGCCGGTAAACGAGTCAAAGCACATCCCTAGCATATAGAGCCTCAGTGTTGTCCCGGGTCGTAAGGACTAATGGTGTACAATCATAACCACGGACTTATCCTCTCGATGAATGATAACCACCTGGAAAGTCTGAGTGAGGGTTGTTTGGTATAATCATCATATGACTACCCATCTGCATGTGTTGGACATCTCTATGCTCTTACCAAGAAACGCGGTACACAACATCACAGATGCTAGTCTCGAGCTCAAGCGACCTTTATCCATGTTTTAAGCGACTGAATCGACTAGGAACGAATTTAGATTATACAGTGTTGACAAATGAGTTTCAACATCGAATTACGATTCATTTGTGTTAAAGTATAATCAAGGACTTTATCTATGCTGATTGCATGGGTATACAGATAAAGTAAACTGAAACCATGAAAAGTTAAATTATATTAAAATAAAGATTATTTATTTCACTTGAGTCAATAAATTTCCTAGCCAACCGTTAGCTTGCAGGGCATCTACTCTAACATCCCTTAGCCTATCTAGGGCCATGAATAGACCCCTCAGAGCCCTTGAACACATCCCAAACAGCATATAGCATCCGCTACCTTCTAGGACCAAAAAAACAAACCCTAGTCCCATAAAAATTAAATTTTCGTTCAGCACGTTGCCCTATATTGTCCAACCCTTACACATGCATCTATGGACCCTTAAACTTGTGGAAAAACGTCCCTTCCCATAGCCCTATCATAGCAACCCCTTTGTGCATCATAATCATGAATTTAAAAACACAAAAACTCAAGTTTTGTCCATGTTTTACCATAAAAACGAAAATAAAAGAAAGTGAATCATGTTTTCATGCACACATGTATTAACACCTATAATATGGTATGAACGATGAGTGAAGGAATGTTAAGGCGTGTCTTTGCGTATTTCATGCACGAAAAACAATCATTGACGCGAGGGAGGCTAGCGGAGAAACGAGAGAAGAAGCTTGCTGAATTTTCCTTCAAAATCACGTGAATCAACCTGTTGGACGTGTGTGTCTGGCTGTGTGTGCTGATGGAGAAGAGTCCTAGTGTTTTAAACATGTGATTGAAGTGTTTTATGGTTTAAAAACTCCATCATTTGATATAAATAATTGAGTAGAAATATATGCTCAATAACTTTATTATAATAGGCTCATTAGGCCCATTATAGTGTAGGTAAAATATTTCGTTTAGAAAAATTTTCGAAAATATTAGCCGAATTCCCAAAAAATCCTTATTTTCGTAAAAAATCGACTACCAGTTTAAAATACCACTCGGAGCGTAAAAACATCTCAAAAAACATCATTTTCGAGATTCTCATTTAAAATATACCATATGTTAAATAATTAAAAATAATCATTGAATAAAAATATTTTCCCTTTATGATTACCGGTCTCCATTCCTCGATCGCGTTTCAAATAACCTTTAAAACACAATTTTATGCATCATAATAAAACACTCTATTTTAAACATGTAAACATAACTACCAGATTTAACAAATGCAATTAAAATAATTTAATTAATCATTTTCTATTTTTCTTAAATTTGCATGCAGTTGAATTACGTTATCACATTTTGAACTTTACAAAGGGACTCCCCGATGATTTCACATGTGACAGCGTTCCGAAAGCTCGTGCTGGTAAACAAGTTTGGTATACAGTGAGCAGAGGGAGACCGACGGGTGATGGGGTTCGACTTATTTGTCTGACATGTTCAGCAAGTGTGGTATGGGGAGATGAACAAGACAAAAAAAAAAACGCATAACAGAGTTAAGGAAAAGATTAGGTTTGATGGAATATTATAATTTCTGGTTTCTCATTCCAACAAGCTAGGCAGCAAAGGAGCTCAGAATATCTTTTCATGAATATGCTAGAACTGGGAGTTAAACCTGATATTTTACACTTGTGCTAATGTAGCTACTATCGGTCTTTGGAAGAAACTTAATGCTCAGATAATTAAGCAAGATCCGCAATCAGTCGTATCCACTAGATATCAATAATTGTATTTATTAAATAGCTCATTTGTTGCTGGATCATTAACCTATTTCTCGAGCTTTTATACATTCATTGTTTTGTATGGAATTTACCATATTAATTTTAGGGTCATTCCTTTCTTCTGATGCCTAAAGAACAACTTTTGCTGTATTTTGGATTTGGGTTTTGTATCCCCTCTTCTATGTGATTGCTGCGGTTGTGATTATTGGGCTCGTCTAGATGCGACTTAAATAGCTTCAGGACAGAGAAAAAGTTTAAAGAATACTGAAAATTGTTTTGGATCAAACCATTTGAATTATAGATAATGTATTCATAGTTTTAGATGCAAATTCTTTTAATAACCCAATAACATTTTTTTAAATGATAAAACCAATCAACCCCAATTCTCCTACTTCTATTTCCTAGATTTCCAAATTTTTTTCTCCATTTTTTTTTAATTCTTGTTTACTAGCTTTTGAAGTGCTCCGGTTTGAAATTTTTTATAAGGTCATATTTTACATGGTACCAAGATTAGTTTATAAAAAAATTATTTAATTACTAACAAAAATTGAAAAGAAAAAATATTTCTTCAATATTTAAGTACTGAAGCAAGGAATTGATGCAAGATAATACCATATGTAAAAATAAGTCGATCCAAAGTAACTGAAAAACGTTCAACAGCAATGAAGATAACGCAATACTTCTCGAGGCAGAAACCTAAATTTAAGTGGGAATACGAAAGCTGTGAATACCAAACTTAGTTTCTCCAGTTTTTCGCTTTGAAAAGTTTCCATTGTTTGAGCAGATGTCGAATTCCTTCAGTCAGTGATGCCTTCCTCTTTTGCTTTGTATTCCACAGCTCCGGCACGGGATACCTACCACTTGGGTTGTACTCATTCATCTCATTCAAGGCAACTGTTACATCTTCATATATTTCGTCCCCCAGTTCAGTCTTCAATTCTTTTAACTTTTCATCGTCCTTATCAAGTATTTCCTAACAATAAATGTCATGAAGAAAATAATAATGCGGATTTTTAATGAAAATATTGAGTTTTGTTATGGTGAGTATAATGCTAGGTTAACTACGAATCAAGAAATGCGACCAACCATACAGATTGATAGAACGCTTAAGCCTTATGACAGATATTTGGAGGAATCCATAAGAACCCACAAAATTCAAAATCGGAGATTCATAAGCAGATGGAGCGAGGAAATGACAAATTTTGGTTAGAAATGGACTTAAAGGAATCCAATACAGACGTGCACGTAAGATGGATATACAAACGGGCTGAAATAAAAAAGGAAAAGGAAATAAGAAAATTACAAGATCACGGATTCATGATCGATAAATAAGATGATTCAGATCTTATAATGCAAAATGGACAAAGATTCAAAGAATGGCCAACATTTGAATTTCTACATGATTCAGATAATTTGAGTACGTATTTGAATAAGTTTTTTTTTTTCCGGAGCTATCGACAATGAAGAACGTAGAAATTATGAATCAGAAATTCAAGTTGCCATTGTTATGAAAAGTGTTAGTTGTCCTATATCAGTTCGATAAGATACATGGGAGTAACATATATTGACTTAGACAATCATCCCCTCTTGAACTAGCTTTTGGGGTTGAGTTAGGTTCAAGTCTCAATCCTAACATGATATCGAGCTCAGGTTCTACCGTTATGTGTTAGACTACTCATATGTTGGGTCACCCATTCTGCCCATAATTGAGTCATTTGTAAACTTCACGTTCTAGATTTCATTCTTGAGCGTGAGGATGGTGTGTTAGTTGTTTCACATCGATTGGATAAAATATCTGGGAGTTGCATACATGGACTTGGACAATCCTCCTTCCTTGAGCTAGCTTTTGGGGTTGAGTTAGGTTCAAGTCTCAAATTTAACAAAAAACATACCTTGTGTTTTCCGCCAACACAAATGACTTTGTATGGATGCCATCCAGGATCCCTAAGGTAATCCTCCCATAAGGAGCATATCTCTGCTGCTTTTTCAAGTGCTTCTTCTTTATCAGAATATTGTCTCTTTGCAACGCGGAAAAATGGCTTCGCATCAAGCTCACCCATCTTCTTCACACAGATGTTGGCACGGGTATCCCGCAAACACTAATGAGAAATAACGTTATAGACATCAGATTTTAAATGACGAAATAGGTAACTACACAGCACCACACTCACGTCATAATGTTTTATCACGACACTAAGTAGGTCTGACCATATTTCTTGAACTGAAAATATTGTGGTTCCCTTACTCTCTTTAATTGAATTTGCTAATACTCCTTTATGTACCAATAATCAAGAAAACAAACAGCACGTGCAGCACTAAAGGTAATCAAACATTATTTAATAATTACCTTACAAAATATTTTGGAATTTTTCTTTTTTCATCTGGGAAAAAATAAAAATAGAGATTAAAATTGATTTACATAAATCAGTAATTTATATTATGAGTTATGATGACTACACATACTTGGTACCTAACAAACTTGGTCAAAGATTTTAACTCCATATGGTTTCGCCTCCAGATCAAGGTTCCTATTTATAGGAATCACAGCGGATCATAAGTCCTTGGTGTTTTTTTAATTATTATTACACAATGGGGTGGGGTGGGGTGGGGTGGGGTGGGGGCTTTTTTTGCTTTTACATGGGTTTGAACCCATGCCCCTCTCCCTTTCGCCAAGTGGTGGTGGCTATAAGTCATTGGTTCTGCTCCCTACTTTGAGAGGAAACTAGAAAACAATTTTTGTTCAGGTTTTAAAAGACAATCCTGGCTTCAGTTAGCAATTCGAACTCAGCCATAGTCAGCTCTAGCTCCAACATTTAATTACAAAATAAAGAAAATTAAAAAAACAAGTTTACAACGTAAAACAGTGGCACTGAGATCTAACCACAAATACAAAACCTGCACAAATATAGTGAATCCTGTATACATGCAATGTGTTATCAAACACACACACATTCTATAATTTATTTAAGTAAAAAATCAACTTTCTTCAGCTAGTTCTTTGAAACTCATCTCACATAATTATTCGTGTAAAGATAAATTGGCATGGAAAAGATTAGGATCATAAAAATAATTCAAAGAGATATGCAGGATTCATGATATTTAAGAATTTCACTCCACATCAAGAAAGTATTGTCTAATCCGGCAAAGACATCAACCCAAACCATCCAAATCTGCTTGCTTGAAAATCTAGACTTTGAAATAACCCACACCATACTACAAAAAGGATAGATATACATGATGTGATTAACTAATCCAACACATGTTCTTATACAAAATGGAAGACATGTCTCTTTCAAAAAACAACACCAAACATATATTACATTTTCCAAAATCATCTCTGGCAACACATTTACACAAAACACATAATACATCTCTGGAAGAGCTAGAAATAAAATAAAACAGTAACATCTTTTACCCATGAAAATCTAGTCACGCTAAGTGTCCTTGTACATATAATGCCCATATTACCACTTGTACTTCTGGGGTGCTAAAAAATAATAATCCCAAATGCCAACAGTCACTAGTTCCCAATCAGTATTAAATTTAGCCAAGCAGTTCAAAACTTGCAGCTTAATAAAAACATAGTTTCCATTTAATAAGAAATGAAGGAAAGAAAATGGATTTATTCTATGGTCTACAATAAAAATTAGGGAAAAACTCACACTGATTAGCACTTTGCGAGCCTCTTGCAACTCATCATTGGTATTTCTCTCTTTAACAATAAGAGCTTGATTTAGGGATTCAAGACCTTCAAGTTCATCTTCTTTTTCTTGAAGCTCCTCTACAATTGACTTTAATTTCTTCTCATCGTTTTCACTTCCTTCAGTCATGTGCTTCATCACCTCAACAGCACCCCTCAAGCCCTCAATCTGCAACTCCAGAGCTTGCTTTTGATCTAGCTTTACTTCAAGTTCAATTATCCTTTTATGAAGAAGCTCCTTATCTCTCTGTAAGCAAACATAAAAATAAATAAACGAACGTATCCGATAATAGAAATATATGAAATTCCTTTATCCAAGACAGCAGTTTAAAGGGACAACAGGTACGCTGGACCTTTTGATCCTCTGCAAGTTTCAGCATCTCATCATCAGCATTCTTTTGTTCTCTAATAGCCATCTCAATCTGCGGAAAGTCATCTGGTCATTCGAATATTTCAAAGTTTTCTGTTGAAAGTACCAAGAAATTTGCAGGAATAGTCATTTATTACAATACAGCCACAAAGGTCGAAATGATCTTACATCTTCAAGTAAACATCAGGTTAAGTGCAAGTATGGTTATTAAGTAATGGAAAGACCAAGATCAATCTAGACCAAAAGCCAACACCAGCATCCCCAGAAAAGATGCCAATCAGGTGAATATGGTGTTGGCTCATATAAGACCATGACTCTCAACCCACAGCTAAATACATCACATGAACTGGACTCCTCATAAACCAAACTCCACCCCATGCAATCCAGCTTGAAAACTTGTGCATGCGTTAAAAATATTCTCCTGAATGTAAGACTACATAGAAGAAAAAGCAGAAAAATCTGCAGACATAAAACTTTTTATTCTAGATTGACATGTTATTCAATCACAAGACTAGAAACCAGTATAACATTCTACAACTCGTGAAAATATCTTTTTCTTAGCTCAAATTTATGAAATTGCAAACAGCGCACGAATGTGCAAGCAAGCAAACCCTACATCTTCAATAATTGGGGGTACATTATTTTATTTATGCTTTGTAGAGTGAAAAGTAACCTGACCCGAAGCCCCCCTGCTCCCTACAGTATGAAAAGTAATGTATCACATTCCATGAATGGGGGTGTGGGTTAGTCCTTGGTTCACCCAATTTCTTTGATTTTCTGTGACATCAGAAGTAATGATTGGATAAAAACACTTTGTATATGCATTACCATTTTCTTTTGTTCATAGAGCTTCCTCCTTTCACCCTGATTCAGATGCTGACGTCCTTTTAGTTCTTTGTCCCTCGATTCCAGCACTTCTCTCTGAGCCTCCAACTCTGCTTTACTACTCGCATGGTCCTCACAAATTTTCTTCAGCTGATCAGATGCATCGTCCTGCATCTTCTTCATTTCTTATTTGAACAGCAACCGAAAAAAAAAATTATTATCACCTTTCATTTCTTATTTAAACCGCAAATGAAATTAGTTCTTGCCTTTTGCTAAAGAATTAAATTTATTTCTTTAGTTTAATATAACAGCATGATATAAAGAGAGAATTTTTGCACAGAACATGCATGTGAAATAATTTAAATTTCAAATAAAGCATTCAACAGAACTAACATTTGACTAGGAGACAGTACCTTCGTTAAATTTTTGAACCATATCTTCCATTTGAGCCAAATTATCTCCAACAAATATTTCAGTCTTGCTGATGTTCTCTTTTATTTCTTCGCATTTTTTGCTCTTCGATTCCAATGCCTCACTCAAATTGGATAGAAGTTTCACGTTATTTCTGTTCTCATTTATTTGTATGTCAGACACAGTCTTAAGATCTCCATTCTTCCGGAGGTGTTTACCCAGAATCCCCCCTGATCTATATTCATCTTCACGGGCAAGCCAACCATAGATCTTATCTCCTCTGTCTTTGGCTGCATACCAATCCCTCTTCCCACGATGATCCATTTCAAATGCCTTTTCAAATTCCATAGCATTCTTAAATCCTTCCCAATCTTTGCTAAAGTCAACAACTGCATAACCCGAGTGACCCTGAAAGTTCCACAGAGGATGAACCTTCACAGGATTGTATCCTTGGCTTATCCACTTCTCTTTGAGTCCTCTTCCGCTGTCACCGACATATCTTCCATCTTTTTTTTCAACTGGAAGGTTGGCAATAACTGCCATCCAAGGCCAAACAATGGGTTCATCACCACCTTTATGAGTACGTGGAAGCACAGGTGCAAACAATATGGAATCCGAATCTCGTTTAATTGGCAACATGACTTTCTCTGTAGGTTTTTCTAACTTGCTCTTGTCATCTGGATGACTCTTTATTCGATTGGGACTTCTTTTACTTGATGATGATGAAATCCCCTTCGTTGGTGCACACCAATCCAAATACTTGAGTAGCCCCAAATGTTGAGCTATTTCTCTGAAGCTTTCACTTTTCGAGTCATCAGCAATACGAATTGCATGCTTTTTTAGCCCCCAGAAGTCATACTCTCTTCTTCCATTATGTCGACAGTAAGGGCATACGAGATGCCTCCCAGAACCTCTTATCTTGACTCTTTCATCTCTGAGTTCTCTAAAGTATCTGACTCTTAGTGCTTCTATCTCAGAATCTCTTTTTCCATCACTCCGTCTTTCTCTTCTGTGAGACATTTTCAACCTCCAATGCTTGCAAACAAAGAAAAATCAATTAATCAAAAAAGAATGGGATTAAATAATTTACGTACACACTAAGAATCTTCTCTCCATTAGTTTATTTTGAACTAACCAAATGAAAAATTGGATAACAATTAGCGAACCATGAATTTTTCTCAATCTAGAGAGACCGACTATAGAGACCAAATCTCAATCTTCAGTAATTAATAGAAGAATTTGCATAAACTTAAACGATTGTTTACCAAAATGACTACCTCGAGAGCAAAAATTAGAAAAATATTATACAGCAACACAACAATCAACAAAATAGGCTCGCCACATTTGTAATTTCAATTTTCTTCTAAATCTATAACACATTTTCCTTTCTTTTCCCTCCGTTAAATCTCCAAACAACCCATTTTTTAAAATTTCCTTTCCTTTCCCAACAAAATTTCCTTTCTTTTCCCTACTCAAATTCAATTTTCGTTTCCCATCACACACCTGTTTTTGTCAATATAATCTCATTGCATTTGCTTTAAAAACCACACCAAGCACAAATGATTCACCATCACACTCATCGACACTGAAGACTATGCACCAACATTTTACAATATTTCACTCGCAGAAGGAAAAAGTAAAATAACACCATAGGTAATACCTCAAACTGAAGAATGTCGAAAACAATCCGCTAGAAAACTCCAACTTTTCCGGGTTTTTGTGAACTTCAGCTGAGGCGGCGATGCTTCCGAGCAATACAAAGCAAATGATTTCTAGGTTTTCGTGAGCACAGAAAAATCGAAGGGTAGCGCGAGAAATCAAAAGGAGAGTATTGAAAGGCAAATTTCGAATTAATTTTACTTAAAATGAAACGATCGCGACGTACTCTGCTTTCTGCAGAAACATTTCTGATTGATGGAATTTGAAGCTTTAAAGAGTTGGATTTCAATTCCTTTACAAGAGACGAAATATCACGCGCTGGATTGGACTGCTGATGTACAATCTGTACGGTGAAAATAGCGAGTGGTGATTACGAACATGGTGATGCGTTTATGAGAGCACTATCAAAACGCGCCAAATGTGATCATTTCATTTCTTTTAAAAGAGAGAAATAACAAAGGGTCGCTTAATTGGGATAAAATTAAATATGATATGTGGCGTTTTTTTATTAAATTTTATCTTAGTGGCTTTCGCACACATGAAAGTTATTAGTTTCCAGTCTATATACCATTTTCAACTCAAATTAAGATAAGAAAAGGAAATATTTAAATTCCAGAATAATAATGAATATAAGTTTCTTATTTGGAACTTTTACAAAACATAAAAGTATTTATGAAAGATATACCAAAAAAATTAAACAACAGAGGATTTTACCGAGATACCTTTGAAACATAAATTCATAAAAAAATACCTATAAACGCCTTAAAAGCCATTTCTCGACAAAGCAAGCTGAAGGGCTACAACATGAATTTATTATTTATTTGTTACTCAAACCTTGTGGTTACCATTTCCTGGTTCATCTTTTTACCTTATATTCTAACCAAAGACTCTTATATATCATTAAATTTCAAAATTTTAAATAAATCTTTTATTATCTCAATTTCATTCCAAGTTACAAATAAATATAGATAATGTCATAGAAAGGTAGTATGATTTAGCAAAAATGATTTAGCCTGTCATTCATGCTAATATATGAAATATAAATATTAAAAACTGTAAATAAAAACAAAAAATAAAAACAATAAACTTACAGAATTATAATCAGTAGTAGAAGCCTTAATTGAATAAGTGGAAGCTTTTATTAAGAATGGTTGTTTACAAGAAAGGAATAGAGGGGAGCAAACTCGACCATGTTCTTCTAAGAACACAGAATAAACCTATATATAGATGGAAGAGTCGGACATGAAACCCCGGATTCCAACTAAAAATATAAACATTACAATACTTTATTAAAGCAAATAGTGACATGATTGCAAAATTCAAAAAGTCTACAGTGATTGTGATATGCCACCCACTTGTTGATGTGATATGCCACTTGTTGATGTAATATGCCACCCATTTGATGATGATACGGTTTCATTAAAGATGAATATTCTAATCATCTTTAATATTATTTTTTAGAGAATTTTTTAGATTTTCAAAGATATCGTTAAATTGAAAAAATTGAGGAATATCATCCGCTGGATCTTGTGCATCTTGCATCTACATTAGATGAATAAATTGATTTTCACTAGATTCAGACGTCATAGATTTATCTGATTTTGAATCTGAGCATTCAATATTATTATAAAGATCTTTCTTCATTTCTTCAATATAAACCTCAATCATTTTTTCTTTTGAATAAATCTCAGAATATTTCTGAGTGAGAATTATAAATGGACTCATAGAGGCTTTCTCCTTCTCTTGTTGATTATGAAATTCTTCTGATATAACAAAATTTTTTCCTCCATTTGATGAAGAGTGTCATAGCCATAAGACTTTCCTGTTTCTGGATCATCTCTCAATAATTTGTCCCAAAAGTTAGTGGAACTGACGCGCCATATGCAAGAGATACCTTCATCAGTGTACCCAAATTCTAGTTGCCATTTCCAAATCCATGGGATTCGAAATTCTATGAAAAACAAACATAAAGTTTTTCCGTCTATCCAATGTTCAGAAAATGATTTTTTAATACCTGGGGAAACATTTAGCCAAGTATTCATGGGTTTTATAAAAATCTCTGATAAAATTTTTGCTAATGGACCAAATATTTTCCACCAAATTAAAAACCAATTTGGAACAGGGTGATGAAAAACATTTTCGCAAATCTTTAGAAATCATGTATGTTTCCTCTTTTCATTTTCATAAAATAGAGTTTTATTAAAACTCTCAATATAATCCCAAAAATTGAATTTAAAACTCATTTTATGACTTTCAGAATAAAATTCTTTTTTAACCAATAGAGATATACCACATTCTTCAATAGATATTATCTTTTTAATAATGAACATGGAAAAGTTATAACTTCCTTTTTGCTGGGTATTACTGAAAAAGTGATGTAATTCCTGATTAAAAAAAAATTTGAAAAAAAAAATTACTGTTCACGAGTTACTATTCACGCGCTGCGACGCTTGAATAGTGGCGCCTAGGCGATGACAGTTCGGGATTTTGGCGCTGCGGCGCTAACATATGCGAAAATTTATTTTTTAAGTTCACTTTGACTTCCACCATTCTTCCTCCAATCATTTCTCCTCCTACTCCATCGAAACTTTTCTCTTCTCTCCATTATCGAATTTTTTTCTTCAATTTAAGGGAGATTTGCTCAAGAAAATTATGAAATAAAGTTAGATTTGTGATCATCTCATCACGGGCTTCACGAGGATGTAAGTATTTTCCATTTTTATTCAAGTTTGGAAATGAGTTGAAGTTTAGAATTGATATTTGAGTTGATATTTGAGATATTAAGATGTTAAAGATGTTAGAATTGAGTTGGTTTGAATTTAAAATGGATATGAACATGGTTTCTTGTTTTTGTGCAAGATCAGTTTTTATGCATACTGTATTTTGGGTATATGGGACGTTTTTATTTGGATTTTGATGTTATAGTCTTCATCAAACTTGTAGAGCATCAAGTTAGCTTCGATTTGGTTCTTGAATCACTCAATTCCATGAAGAAATGAGAGAGATATGTAATTTTTACTAAAACTGGTCTGGAATTCTGAGTTAGTGCAGATTTGTGTCCATGCCTTATGTTTATTCAAATTTTGTTATTACTCGGTTGGGATTCTGAATTTGATGTTCAAATGAAAGTTATAGAGCATTGTCTTATCTTCAAAATGATAACAAATTGGCTTGATTCCATTGGATATTGAGGAAGTTATGCTCAAAATAATAAAGTGTGCCAGAAATGTGTTGACGCAGAATTCGTGAGAATGATGTTGTATGTTTCAGATTATGAACAAATGGGTAAACAACTTTGTTTGACAAAACTTTGTGAAGAACAATTGTTGGGCTTTGAGTTTTCTTGCATATCTAATTCGCGGATCTTGATTTGAATCAATATTGAATTAAATATGAATTTTGAACATAAACTGCTCTATTTTGATAAATGAACTGAGTTCTTGAGTTATAGTATACTTCAAATATTCAAGACTTCTGGACTACACCTTTCGATATTCTTTTGGTAATATTTGAAAGGTATGTTATGGTCGGTAACATACGAGGTAAAAGTATCATTTTTATTTTAAATTGAAAATTCTATGGCTCGATGAAATACTTGTGATTTGATTATGATTGTTGTCTTGAGATGAGTTTATTATGATATCGAGATGATGATATTGATTTGCATCATTACATTGCATATTGAGTCACTTGTTGATTCAGATTTGATATGGCTGAGGTGGCCTTGATTTATTGATTTGTTGGACGTATGGGGCTATAGTTGCGTTGGCATAGTGTATGTGGAGGTCGCTGCTATGGCCTGAACACTCTCTATAGGCGCACCATAGTCCTGGGATTGTAGAACACAGCACCCCACCTCGAGCGGATGAGTCGGTGGATGTTGCTGGGGGATTCTCTTCCCTTGGGTACCCTATGACCAGATGTTTCACTTGATCTTGAGATTTATTAATAGCCCACAGCTTCTGATCATTCATTGCATTATATTGCATCTTTATGAAATTATATGAACTATTTGTCGTTTTAAATCTCATATGTTATTGATTGTATCATACTGGGTTTATATTCACCAGTACGTCGGCTACCTCTTGTTTTCATGTGCTTGACGGTAGGTGAGGCGAGGCTTGGGATGCCAGAGTCCAGCTCCAGGCGAGGAGATACGAGTTAGAGTGGGATTCTCGGGTCTTAAGAGCTATGTGATGATGTTGGATTTCTTTGGTTCACTACTTTATTTTGGCATGTTAAAATTTATATTTCAAGTGTTTGAGATATTTAAATTATTTTAACGATATTTATGTCGGTTGGTGAACCGCTGATTATGTATTTTACTCAATCATTTGATTTGTTACATTTATAATTATTAATATTAGATGTCGGATCCGGGGCCCACATTAGGTGGTATCAGAGCATATGATATTTGGGAACAGGGTAAATTGAGTCAGTTCGAATTGCTTGATCATGTGATATATTTGCTAGCATTTTCATTGTGCCATACTGTGAAATACATTATTATAATTGAGATAGTATATTGTTGAGCTTTATTCGAGATTTTTGAGATTATTGAGTCTCGAGAGCCAGAGATGATTGATACAAGATTGAGATGATTATGATATTGTGATTTTATATGTGTTTGATCTATTGTATATCAGACATGACTACTCGAGGTAGAGGTCGTGGTAGACCTAGACAGAACATACCAGTGGCACAAGATCAGGGCAGTGCTACTCATACTCAGATGGATATAACTCCGACTCCGATTGAGATACTGTTAGCCAGATTTCAGTCTTTGCACCCACCGATGTTGAAGGGTGCAGAAAATGCATTAGAGTGTGAGAACTGGTTGGAGAATATGGACCAATTATTTGAATCTCTTGAGTATCCAGTTGATCGTAGATTCAAGTTAGTTGTTCATCAGTTATTGGATGTTGCTAAAAGTTGGTGGATCATGACCAAGAAAGCTTTAGAGAGTCGAGGTACGATTGTTACCTGAGATATCTTTAAATCTGAATTTTATCAGCGTTTATTTCCTACCTCATACAGGAAAGATAGGGGAGCCGAGTTTGCAAATTTGAAGCAGGGAAATCTGAATGTTGAGGACTATGTCGCTAAGTTCTCAAATTTACTGAGAATTGCTTCTCATGTAGCATCTGATGAAGAAGCTAAGGCCGATCACTTCATAAATGGTCTTAATTATGATATCTTTACCCTGGTTAATACTGGAATGCCTAACACTTTTGCTGAGGCTCTTGATTGAGCCAAATGATCTGAAACCGGAATCATTAGGCAGAGAGGTTCTCAGTATATGCAACGACCCCAACAGCCACAGAATCGACAGCAGTTCAGGCAGGGTAATAGTAGCGGTAACAGTGGCAACATAAGAGAGCAATTTAGGGCTAGAGGGAAACAATTTAAGAGGCATGACAGTAATTTTTCGAGTTCTAGTGGATCGAGACAGTCTGGTTCAGTTCAGAGCACTGGTTATTCAGGCCCGACTTGTGGTCAATGTGGCGGTAGACATTATACCGATCAGTGTAGAGGAGTCTCGGG
Source organism: Primulina huaijiensis (assembly GCF_012295235.1). NCBI lineage: Eukaryota > Viridiplantae > Streptophyta > Magnoliopsida > Lamiales > Gesneriaceae > Primulina > Primulina huaijiensis. The sequence goes on from NC_133312.1 coordinate 9,780,066, forward strand.
AGCTTGTCACTTGTGTAATCAGGTGGGACTCTATGCTCGAGTGTGTCCTAACCGTGGCAGTGATATATCTCAGAGTAGGGGATCATCGAGACAGACACCTCACCAGAATCGCCAGACCCCTACATTTCATTCCTATCAGCAGTCAAACCGGTCAGATCAGAACAAACAGAGTGGTAGCCACAGGGTAGGACAACCACCTAGACAACAGGCTCGAGTTTTTGCACTCACGGAGGATGAGGCACATAATGCTCCAGATAATGTCATTGCAGGTAATTGTTTTCTCTCAGGTTATCCTGCTTATGTTTTGATGGATACCGGTGCATCACATACTTTCATAGCTGAGCACTTTGTCACATTGCATTCGTTGCATTCTATGCCATTATCTATTTCTACTCCACTGGGCAAAGTGATGAAGTCAGCTGAAATGATAAATGATTGTGAATTTCGTTATGAGGATAATGTCATTGAACTTGATTGTATTGTGTTGGAGATGTCTGATTTTGACTGCATAGTTGGCATTGACATGCTGACAAGATACAGGGCTACTGTAGATTGTTTTCAGAAGATTGTTAAGTTTAGGCCTGATATGACAGATCACTGGACGTTCTATGGTAAGGGTTCTCGAGCCAAGATTCCTTTGATATCTGTTTTGTCTATGACTCGTTTGTTGCAGAAAGGAGGAGGATGTTTCTTGGAGTATGCAATTGATATTTCAAGGTCAGTGCCTAAATTGGCAGATATTCCATTGTTAGTGAATTTTCAGATGTATTTTCAGACGAGATTCCAGGATTTCCTCCAGTCCGAGAGATTGAGTTCAACATTGAGTTGATGTCAGGTACACAGCCTATTTCTAGAGCTCCTTATAGGATGGCGCCAATTGAATTGAAGGAACTTTAAGGTCATTACCTGAGGTAAATAAAAAAATTTATGAGATATTGGTGGACATCGAGGAAAGTGTAACATGTATAATAAGTTCTGACTCTTCTTATAGTATAAAAAAAATAGGGGAAGATTTGAGGAGAAAAACATCCAAAGAAACTTGTTTGTGTTAAAGCATGCTAGGCTCATAACATTGATTAAAGAAAAATTTAGTAAAAGAAGAATTGTTTGAGGAATTAGTTTCTTCCGTACAAGGTTGAAAATTTTTTTAACTATGTTATAACTATTGGGACTTAAGTCAATAAGCTGATAAGGAATTATGTTCTAAGATTCTATATTGGTTTTAAGTTTGGAGATAGTAATCATGATAATTTAGAATAAAATAAGTATGGATACGCATATATTCAGTGCCGATTTTATTTAGTGTACTATGGTAAATTTCAACGTCATTCTGAGAATTGGTTGGTTGGACAAGAATCATGTTGTGGTAGATAGTCGAGGTAAGCATGCCAAACTCCAATCCAAGAATATATCGTATTTTATGGCAATGATGAGGAACATAAATCTTTCCTTCCTGCTTCTCATACCTGGAAAGCCATGGAGTATGGTTAAGAAGTCTAACTAACAATAATGAGAAAAGCAAAAGAAAGAATTGAGCTCAAGATATAAAATATTCCTGTGGTACGGGAGCTCCGGAAACGTTACTTTGAGTTATCTCAGACTGTGAAGTAGAATTCGAAAGTAACTTGATAGCTCATGCTACACTAAAATCTAAGGAACCCTAGCGAATGGCTTCAGTTGAACTCAAGGAGCTAAAAATTCGATTCCAAGATTTGTTAGACAAAAACAAATCAGACCATATGCCTCTCCTTGGGGAGATTCAATTTTATTGGTACAGAAGAATAGTGAAAGTACAAGATAGTGTTTCATTCTACAAAGAACTCAATAAAATCAAGAACAAATGTCATCTTTCAAGAATATATGACTTTTTCAATCAGTTAAAAGAAGCTAAGATCTTTTCAAAGCTTTATCTAAGGTCAGACTACCACAATTGAAGGCCAAGGCAGAGAATATTCCTAAAAAAACCTTAAAAAAAAGACATGGACACTATGAGTTCATAATAATTTCTTTTGACCAATGCTCCAACAACATTCATAGAACTCATGAACAGAGTGTTCAAGAAATTCCTCGACAAGTTTGTGGTAGCATTTATTGATGACATTCTTGAATATTCAACAAGTGAGGAAGACCGCAAGGAAGATCATCGTCCTGCTCTACAGATGCTCAGAGAAAAATAACTATATACTAAATTTAGGAAATGTGAATTTTTTGACTAAAAAGTGTCACATTCAGTGGGTCACATAATCTCTGAAATGGGCATATCAGTGGGTCACAAAAAGGTGGAGGCAATCATGGACTGGCCTTGACCGAAAACTAGAATAGAAGTTCGAAGCTTTCTTGGATTAGTTGGCTATTAAGAAAATGTGTTGAAAAATTTTCTTCCGCTCACCAAGCTCACTCAGAAGAACTCTAAATTCAATTAGAGTGAAGAATGTGAGAAGAGTTTTAGATCCTGAAAAAAAAACTCGCTTCAACGTCATTATTAGTACTTCCCGAATAAACCAGGAATTTCACCATTTACAATGATGCATCAAAAGAGGATTGTGATGTGTTCTCATTCAAAAGGGCAAGTAATTGCCTATTCATCGATGAAATTAAAACCATGTGAGCAAAATTATCCAACACATTATGCCAAAGATCCAGAGAATCAATTTATTTGGTGTCAACTGTGTGAAATTTATCGATCATCAAAGCCTCAAATATTGTTCAACCAAAAGGAATTAAACATGAGGCAAATATGATGGATTGAACTATTGAAGATAATTTTAGGGCGTGTGCCATGGACCTTGGAGGAGTTAAATAAACACCTTCCTTTGATTGAATTTGCCGATAACAATAATTATCATGGAAGTATTGAAATCAGAGAGAAAGCTATCATGATACTTGAATTGTTGATAAAGTAGCCATTATCAAGGAAAAATGCAAGGCAACTCATGATCGATTGAGCTGGGCTGATTTAAAGTGAAGACCGTTGGAGTATTAAAATGGTGTGAAAGCTTATGTTAAAGTTTCCTCTATGAAAGGAGTGGTTCGATTCAGAAAATCTAGAAAGATAACTCCAAGATATGTCGGACCCTTCGAAATACTGAGAGAAATGGGAAACCTAGCTTATCAGCGGGCTTTACCACCAGGCATGTCAAGGATTGACAACGTCTTCCACATCTCACAGCTAAGGAAGTATGTCTCATATCCAAGTAGTATTCTTGAAGTTGAACCGCTACTAATCAAAGGAAATGTGAACGAGGAAATGAAATATGAAGAAGTCCCTATTCCAGTAATGGACACCAAATACCAAGTGCTGAGATGCCGAACAATTCCATATGTCAAGATACAATGGTCAAATCATATGGAACGAGAAGCAACTTGGGAATTTGAAGAACGTATGCGCACTCGGCATCCTCACCTCTTTAAAGATTCAGCTAACTCAAGTTTCGAGGACGAAACATCCAATAAGGAGGGTGGGATGTGAGAACCCGGATTTTTTGAAGTAAAGCACCTCAAAAAGCTCGGAAAGTAACTCAAAAAGAAGCCGAGGCAATGCAAAATTTTGAGAATTGAGGGTACGTCACTTGGAAAAGAAACCCTCAGCTCATAAGCTAAAACCCTCAGCTCAAGGAAGCTCCAAGATTCTTGGAAAAGAAACCCTCAGCTAATAAGCTAAAACTCTCAGCTCAAGGAAGCTCATTGATTGTCGGGGAGGAAATCCCTAGCTCATGAATTCAATATCCTAGCTCAAAGAAGCTCATCCTTTCTTGTCCTAAAAGAACCAAAATGGAGCTAGAAAAAGAGCTAAAGGATTGGACAATTTAATGTGCAAGAAATGACCTTTGAGTTAACTAAGAAGAGGAGCTAAAGGTTTGGACAAACTTATTGTGCAAGAGATGACCATTGAGATAACCAAGGAAGGAGCTAAATGAGCTAAAGGTTTGGACAAAATTAGTATGCAAGAAATGACCATTGAGAAAACCAATGAAGGAGCTAGGGGAGGAGCTAAGGGACTAGGGCACATTTATGGTGCAGGAAATGACTCTTGGTGCTTGAGATGGCCTTGACTACATTTATTTCATTTCTTTGAGCCCAATATTTTGGCCATGGGGGGTTGAGAAGACATTTTGGCACCTATAAATACCACTAAAGATGTTGAAGAAACCACACCCAAAATTCAGCAAGAAAAATCGGCTCATTCCCCTCCAAAACCACCTCTCGGCTGTCGCTTGCAAGAAGAAAGAAGGAGGAGTTGTTCTGGCTTTTCAATGCTGTGATTTGCTGTCCACATTGTTGTGAAGATCCTATCCAGGTTCGGTCATCACTTGGCCAAAATTCAACAAGTTTCGTTCGCCCAAGTTCTGCACATTTTGAACCGTAACTTCGAGAGTACTGTAAGTGGGTTTTTGATATGTATATTCATTTGTATTTTTAAAACTTGAATATATAAGTTATGGCATGCATGTATGTGTGTCCCTTTAATTCGAAGATGACAATCTGTTCTGTTTAAAATTTTGATCGATCATATGTTTTCTTCTATGTTTCGAAATTCTTTGATTCCGCTGAATCCGTCTGAAACTCTTATATATGAAAATTTTGATACGTTCTGTCTGGTAAACTCTGAATTCTATGTTGCACTATTACGATTCAAATTTGAAATGGCACGAGAATTGTAAATCTGTTTGGTCCCCATTGGTGAGTATAAAACCATGTTCTGTCTGGCCCCCATCGGTGAGTATAAAACCGTGTTTTGGCCTCACCCCTTACAGGACTAACATATTGGGGACAATTTGACCATGGAAATGAGATGAGTAACAGTTTTTTGTCTGTTCTGCAATTATCTGATTTGTTTCTGAAATGCTCTGAATCATCTGTTAACTTCTGTCTCATATTCGATTCGTTTCTGTAAGTTAAAAGTAATAAGTTTTGAAAGTTTGTTAAAGAAATGTTTTAAAGATTAAGTTCTATATGTATATTTGGAAATCGATCGACCCCTCACTTGCTGAGTGTTTTCCAAAACACTCAACCCTTACAAATTTCAGATAAAAATGAAGAGCTGAATGAGGAGCATGAAGCGTTCTGGGGATGGTGATCGAAAGTCAAGCCCTAGAATTGAGATTTTTATTCTTTTCTTCTGTTTCGTTTCCACAAAACTCTGATGTAATTGTTGTTCTATTGTCATTGTAAAGACAATGTTTTATTTATGAAAAAAACTGTTTTTTGGCATTTCGATACGAGGCTTAATTGTTTTCAAGCAATTGTTAAACAATGTCGGATGTCACTGAAGCTTCGGACACGGGACGTGACAATATATGTCATTAAAACTCAACAAATTTCTTTTCAATTGTTGTGAATACAAAGCATCATTTATCAAAAATTTTGTACTATTAGGTAACAAAAAATGTACTTTACCACAACCTTTTATCAAGTCTACAGGACCTGATATTGTATTCACCATTGTTGTCACTTTGATTGTTGCACTCCCAAGAGCAGGTTGTCCACAAGTAGTATAATTCGGTGAGTCCGATATCGTATCCACAGGGAAGCTAAGGTAATACAAGTCCACTACAATGTCTTTTTGTTTTGTTTCTTTTTAATTTTAATTGTTTGAATCTTTAATGTGTAAATTTTAATTGTTCGAATTTTAATTTAAATAGTTGAGATTAAAGGATCCACTCTTGGTATTTTAATAAAGTTAACATTAACGAACAATATTGAAATCCACTTAATAAAATGGTTCCAATATATTAAATAATCATATTTATATTATGTTATAAATTATTATCTTATAAGTATATAATATATACCAAAACTTATAAATGTGGTCAAGTATTTATTGTGCTATATATATTTGTAAACACTAAATCAAGGTTCCCACTTTAAATGGTTGGTAAAACCAAACTAACATTTAAATGGTACCAA
>NC_133312.1:9786822-9789177 GCF_012295235.1 Primulina huaijiensis
AAATTCTGTTCCACAGCTTTATCAAGAAATGTCAACAAACTGTCATAATAATTATTGATATTCAACAAGCCCACAGGTTTATTATGGATATTAAGTTGTGCCCAAGAAACAGTGTGAAAAATTTCTTCTAATGTACCAAAACCACCTGGTAGTGCGATAAAAGCATCAGAATTTTCAATCATTTTTGTGATTCTTTCATACATAGAAGAAACTTTTAATTCCTCACCAATCGTAACACCTGTAATATTTCCTTCAGCTAAAGCTGTAGGAATAATACCCAAAACCTGACTACCTCCAAGATGAGCAGATGTTGAAACAGATCCCATTAACCCAATATTACCTCCCCCATATACCAAGTGAATTTTTCTCTCAGCCAATATCTTTCCAAGGTTATTCGCTGCTTTTACAAACACTTCATTTTTTCCAGGACTCGACCCACAAAATACACAAATATTTTTCAATGATTGTGCAGAGGTTCCAGCCATGTTTTTTTTTTACTTTCTTCTTTTTTTTTCTGCGAAAATAGAGAGAAAGATGAGAGATTTTATAGGGGTAATATGTTATCAGAACAAAACTATGGGTCACAGTTGTAAACAGAATAAACAGTAAAAAAAATAATGACACACATGCATGTAAACAGTAGTGTGATTGTGGCTCACAATTTTCCTCTGGTTTTACGTCCAGAAACGGCTTCAACGCCTTCTATGAGTCGAGGATATGCTTATCATCCAATTTTCTTATAAATTGGCAAACAGGGTTTTTTTTAGTCGGATTCCCAAGACTATGACGCTCATCTTGGAATTGTTTCCATAAACGGAGAAGTTCAATATGCACATGTCCACTAGAATGCGTCTCAAGAGTCAACAAGATGTTATCTAAAGACTCATTTCTCAGCCCATTCTTAATGAAACCAATTTTATCTTCTCTGTTATTGGAAACACATCCCAAAGATCTGCATCGTTTGTCACAAGTCTATCTTGCACACTTATGACAAACTCCTAAACTTTTGGCCCTTCGTTTTTCGCATAAGTGCTTTTTCCTAATCCAGGCAAATACCGAATGAGCAATGATTGTGGAACTTCTCCTCCTAATCGGACCTTAGCTTCTATTACAAGACGAATATCTTCTGGAATTCCTTTTTGCATTAGCAATCTCAATCATTCACACCTTCTTACATAAATTTTTCTTAGAACATTTTCAGAAACAGAGGGAAAATATTTACAAATTTTTGAGAGAATTTCATCCATTTTGAAAAGAAAAGAAATGATTTTTTTTTATTTTTGTATCAGCAATTATGGAAAACTGATTAAACCGACTATGAGAGTCACGGAGTACCGTTATCCGCCATTTAACCCGGAAAATAAAAAAGATTAAGGAAACCTGAAATAAAAACAAACAAAATTAAATGCAACACAAAAAAATCAAGGATCAGAAAGAGAAATAAACTCTTCTTGACAGATTTCATTTTCCAAAAATGGTTTAAGCCTTTGTCCATTCACTTTAAAAACATCACCACTTTTAGGATTTTCAATATCCACAGCTCCATAAGTATACACATGCTTTACAACATGTGGGCCTGTCCATCTTGATCGTAATTTTCCTGGGAATATGTGAAGTCGAGAATTATAAAGCAAAACTTTTTTACCAATCTCAAAAGATTTTCTAAGAATTTTTTTATCATGAAATGATTTGATTTTTGCTTTATAAATCCTTGAATTCTCATACGCGTCATTTCTGAGTTCATCAAGTTCATTAAGTTGCAATTTATGCAATTTGTTGGCATCATCTATGCTTGAATTTAAAGTTTTGATCGCCCAATAAGCTTTATGTCCCAATTTCACAGGCAAATGACAATGTTTTCCATAAACTAACCTATAGGGAGACATATTCAATGATGTTTTAAAAGCTGTTCGATATGCCCAAGGTGCATCATTAAGTCGCAGATACCAATCTTTTCTATTTGAGTTAACAGTTTTTTCCTAAATTTGCTTTATCTTCCTATTAGCTAATTCAACTTGTCAATTTGTTTGAGGATGATAAGGAGTAGTTACTTTGTGAGTAATACCATATTTTTTCATTAATGAAGCAAATGTTTTATTAACAAAGTGAGTTCCCCCATCACTTATCATGGCTCGAGGAATTCCAAATCTACTAAAAATATTTTCTTTTAAAAATTTGATGACGATTTTATGATCATTTGTTCGACATGGAATTGCCTCTATCCATTTGGAATCATAATCAACTACAACTAAAATATACAAGTATCCAAACGACGGTGGAAAAGGTCCCATAAAATCTATTCCCCAACAATCAAAGATTTCAATTTCAATAATAGGATTCAAAGGCATCATGTTT
>NC_133312.1:9790571-9854252 GCF_012295235.1 Primulina huaijiensis
AAACATGTGGATAATTGAGTTGTCTAGTTGTGGTATTTTTTTCAAACCATTTGACCAAGTAATTTGAGAGATATGGTCAAAATACTAGAGCATGGTAAAACTGCCACTCCTTTGGTAACTTTATTTGTTGCTTAATTTGATCCCAATTGTGAGAGGATTTTTATCTCATGCTTGTCAACAATATTGTAGATATTATAATCAACTTTCTACAGGTCCAAGAATCATCTTAATCCCATTTGCAACGCCAAGTTTATTCTTGTTTTATCGAACCTGTAAAAAATAGTAAAAACTTGTAATTACACAACAACTTATATTTTATACAATTTATTATAAAACATATAATATTTAAACATTTAATAAAACAAAAACTATATATTTATATTATAAAACATTTAATTAATGTACAATTTTTATGTTTATCAACCATTGTTTTTGTTGGTTTTAGTTCCAAGAAATATCTTTTATCTCGGAGAGTAATGTGTGTTGTACCACTATCAGATATGCAAACTTCAATGGGATTAGTTCCTTGTTAGCTTTGTTCATAGCATTTTCCATATTTGAACTTAAAAAAAAATATGCAATGAAAAAATTATTGACAATACATATGTAATTTATTGAAAAATATAACACATATCATAATTCTACAATAAAACATTATCATATGAGTACATGAAAAATAAATTATTTTACTTTTATATTCCACCAATATATTGTTCGTTTTCAGAGAACTCGTTGAGAAAATCTGCAGCATCAATATTTTTAATTTCTATTCCACCAGCATATTGATCATTTTCAGATAAATCATTCAGAAAATCTACAGCATCAAAATGAGTTAAATCACTCAAACGGTCACTGTGTTCAGTGAAGTTGGTCTCTTTTTCTTTCTCCTTTATCGATTCTTTATAGAGCTTGCAAAGGTGCTCGGGGGCTCGACAAATTCGAGACCAATGTCATGGAGTACCGCATCTAAAACAAGAACTTTCAAATCGTTTTGAGTGATTTTTATTAACACTCATGTTCTCATGATGCCTTTTCAGTATGTGGTTCGTGACGCTCTTTTGAGATGAGTTATAGAATTAACTATCTCGATTGTTTTCAAAACCACGGCCACGGCTGCGACCACGACCACTTCCATGTCCAAGTCCACGACCACTACCACGACCAAAACCTTGTCTCTGAATTTGATTTTGGTTTCCAGGTTTAAATTCATTTTTACTTACATCATTTACTTCTGGAAATACCGTTGATCCAGTGGGTCGGAACTGATGATTTCTTATTAGTAGCTTGTTGTTCTTTTCCGCCACAAGAAGACAGATGATAAGTTCATAATATCTCGCAAATCCACGCACTCTATATTGTTGCTGTAGAGTTATACTAGATGCGTGAAACGTAGAAAATGTTTTTTCAAGCATTTCCGATTCCGTAACCTCATGTCCGCAAAATTTTAATTGCGAGATTATTCGATACATCGTCGAATTGTAATCACTGACTTTCTTAAAATCTTGGAATCTTAACATATTTCAATCATCACGGACGGTCGGAAGTATAACTTCCCTTATATGTTCAAATCTTTCTTTTAATCCTTTCCACAGAGCAATATGATCTTTTTCGATGAGATATTCACATTTTAAACCTTCATCAAGATGTTGACGTAAAAATATTATAGCTTTTGCTTTTTCTTGTGATGAAGAGATTTCATTTTCTTTAATGGTCTCGCTTAAACCCAATTACTCAAGATGCATTTCTACATCAAGAGTCCATGAAATATAATTTTTTCCTGTCATGTCGAGCGCAACAAATTCGAGCTTTGCCAAATTTGACATGGTGGTACTAGAAAAATAACAATGCATTTTATTAGTTAAGATCTAAATTTATTAATGTGGCAATAAAAAGTAACGGATAAATTATAAATACAAGCATTCTTAAAAAAAATGCGAAGCAGATATTCTCCGATAAATACAAGACTAGTGAGTATAATAAGAAAAATAATTATACAAAATAACCTTGAAAGAGCCATCTTCTTCTTCTTCGAAAATTTTGATTAAGAAAATTTTTAGGGAGGAAGAATAAGTTTGTACTGATTAAATGTGTTTCTGAATTCATATTTATAGGGTAAAAACTAGCCGTTTATGACCGTTTATGACCGTTACAAAACCTTAAAAAATAAATATATGTATATGTAAATTTTATGGTAATAATATGATGTATATAATGTTAATCATGTTTAAATAACTATGTATATCTTATCACAATATTTTAATGAGGTGTCAGAGACTCCTTTTATATAATACTGTGACATTATACAAATATATATATATATATATATAATTATTATATGACACAATAAAAATATATAAATAGTGAAATAATCACATCACCTTATTATAATGAGGTGTCATAGACTTATTTTATATAATAACATGATATTATTCAAGTATATATACAATAATTAAACAGTAACACAATAAAATTATATAAGCATTGTAAAACAATCTGATGGTATAGGGTGAAAACAATAAAAAAACAGTAGGCAGTAGACGATGGTTGTTTCTGTAAGTTTGAAGATAAAATCTTCTACGTCTCCCCTTCTTCTGTTTCCAGAAAGTATCACTAAAAGACTTTGGCTTTTAAAGTACAACTCTTGTACACACCCACTTTAGCAGGACTTATCCTTTGCCTACTGAAACTCTTAGTTTCACAACACAAGTAATACAGTAAGGTTTTGGAAAAGACTCTTTTCCAAATTACATACTCTTCTCAGTGAAGTATATTAAATTGAATAGCTTCGAAGAGACTAAGAAACAGCAACACAAATTGATCTCAGAAGATCAGATATGATATGAACGTGTGCTGCTTTTCTGTATGTTGAGCTACTTGATAGATAGTAGTTGAGATATCTCAAAAGAAGTTTGGACAGATAGTGTATTCTCAATAATGATTCGTTTGTGTTTCTATAAAGATTGATCCTTATATAGAAAGCTTGAGTCCAACATCTATAAGCAAAACGGCTTCTTTTGACTTCTGAGCAGAATCAGCTTTATCACCTAAAAAAGGTCCTGCAGAAAGGCTTCAGAATTATCAGTCTTTGTTTCATACCAAAAATGGTAAGGAGCGTTAAATGTCTTTGTACAACATTAATGGTGCAATTAATACTAGTACTAGGTAAAATAACGGTAACATTTAAGATAGCAACGATCAATCAAAGACGTTATGTTTTGCTTCTGTTTAACCTAAGTTCTGCTTCTGCTTTTCAAAATTGATAAGTACTCATGAAGTACTGCAGCTTGACTAAGCAGGATACTACTCTGATTGGTGAAAACAGATTGTCTGAAAATGCTAGTTTCAACAAGGAGCTTTGCCAAAGATTCTACCGTTCCGGTGACCTCCTTCGAGATGCGTTCATGGAAGAACTTGGTGCCACTGACTTCTCTAGCATGCTCATGAGACAATTGTTTCACTACCTCCGAAAGACCATACAGATCCCTTTTCAGATAGTCTAACTCAAATTCAATATCAAAGTGGTCTTCAGGAGATGGAGTCCTTTCAAGCATTCGTTGTTTGATCTCTGCACGATGAGCTATACGAGCGGGAGAATCAGCATGAAGGACAATTAAAGCAGTAAACAAAACATTTTCTGGTGGAGCAGCAGATGGAACAAGGGACAGTTCCGCAGAAGTTCCTTCAACAGTAGGAGTAGTATGCTCAGGTGCTGCACTCTCTTCTGGTTCAGCAGCTTCAGTAGTTTCTATTGGCTCATCAGCTCGAATAGATTCAGACTAAGTTTTCAGAAGAGCTTCCATTTCTGTTTGGTGTTCAGCAGAAAATATCTCCAGATTTGGCAGTGATTGGGTTTGAGCAGCATCTGATTCTTCAATTAATTGATCTGCTTTTTGAGATTCTGGTTGTACTACATCATTAGCCTGATCTGCTTCTGGTGCAGTAGAAGCAGCAAGAACGATGGATTGAATAACTTCATCAACTGAAGCTAATTATCGGACAGAGACAAGAGGTGATGATTGAGTAGGCAGCGTCGGTGATGCAGGAGTACTAGAGACCTTAGCATCAGAAAGAGCTATGGTCCTTTCCTCAACTGGCTTATTCTGAAGAAAGTCTGGGACAAAGCCTCCCTCGTATTGTAATGGTTCTGCAAAGGCTTGTTCTTGAGCAAGAAGTTGTTCATCCATTATTCTCAATCGATCGGACAGAATTTGAATTACATTCTGATCCTGGAAAGCAGTAGGATTCACTGGATCAAAATTTGTCTTTAAGGTCTTCAAGACCGAATCCAGCTTTTGACGCTTGAATTGATCAAGAATGTAATTCCTAATGTTCATAGCCTCAATCACATTTTTTGTCTTAGCAGATGCAAATACCTGCTTTTCATTCTTCACCATTTTAACATAAGCACCTGGTGTTCTAAGAAATGTGATTGGGTGGAAAACTCGAACCTTAAGCCAGTCATCAAAAAGGATAATGTCTTCACTTGCAGATTTGTCAATCTCATCTATATGAAGATCAATTGCAGTGTGAATGAATGACTTGGAGCCATAAATTATTGGTTCTTCGACCAGTTTTCTTTTTATTTTGCCTAATGCAGTAGGCAGCACAGGTCTGAATGCAGAAGACCCTGTGATTGGTTCTCGAAAAGCTACTCCAGTCGTGGGTTTGAGAGTTGGAGCAGAAGTTGACGTGGTTGCAGTAAAAGTGGCTGCTGGAATAGAAGAGGGGACAAATTCTGGTCTTGACGAGACAGCTTCTGGAAATACTTGTCTCAGCGGGACCGTATCAAGGTCCGAGATGGCTTCTTTTTCTCGATTCGAATTGTTGTCTTTTGTTTCTTCTTGCTTGGAGTGGCAGTGAGAGAGGCCTTAGTTGGAGCAGTAGACTCTTCAGAAACGGTCTTATCTGAATCAGTCACGGCGACCAACCTTTTTCTCTTTTCTTTCTTTTACGGAGCCTGAGCCTCAGTCTGAGTGTAACGTACCGTACTTTTAAACTATTTTAAAATTTGTGAAAAAATAAAAATTTTCTTAAATACAAAATAAACTTTCAAATTTTCATTAAAATAACTGGCCTGTCTAGAAACATTTGCAATAAAAACAACCACAACCAAGTTTGCCAAAAGTAATAATCGTTTAAACATCATAAACCTCTTCATAAAAATCAGAATATTAAAATCGTCATGGATAAAATCTTAAAACATTGGCGGTCGTCTGGTTTAGCCTCCCGCACATTCCAAGCCGGCTCACTGGTCCCCACCCCTCGTCTCCTCATAGTCGTCCTTACCTGCATCGATCAAGTCTAGTGAGTCTAAAGACTCAACATGTATAAACTCGAAATAATAAGTAATACGTAATAAAATCATATGCATCTTTAAAGTAGAGCGTACATACTTGAAACTTGAACGTAGTAACATAAACATACTTGAAACTTGAATATAGTAGCATAAATTTAGACGTGCCATCATCATAAAGTTTTTCTTAAACATACTTGCATCATACATACTTGAGCATACATAGCATCATTTTGCGTAGAGATATGTTTCAAAGCAAGTGACCCATACATAAAAGTCCCTGATCAGACTAAACCATAGTACTGGACTGGCAGGGAAAGTCCACTACCACATACATGAGATCCCGGTTCATGCTTTAACGGGTGGATTGGTCCCTGGTCATGTTTTACCGCTTTCTAATCCTGATCTAAACCCGATCATGCTTTACCGGGGTGGAGAGGTCCTCGGCCACGTTCACCGACTTCCAAACCCATTCATAATTTGGTCACAAGACAATTAGCATACCTCAAAAACTTAAAAGTATTTTCTTTTGCACGTCAAACATACTTTGCGTTGAGGGATTCGTTGGATCTCGCTTGAGGCCACAGCTGCACATACTAACATGAGTTCGAATACCTATCTTGCATAACTTAGACGTATAGTCATGCTCACACCCAAAAATGACAAAACGTTCTAAATCTCTCGGTACTTGACCTCGTTTAATCATCGTACTAAATCATAACATCAAACCCCAAAACAATCCCTAAAAAAAAAAATTTCTTAAAAGGACACCTACCCCGTGTAAGGGTCCGTGTCGAGGTCCGTGTAGGTGCTGGAAAATCACATTTTGAAGGGAAAAAATGCACGGATCTCGTGTACAGGTCTGGTTTCGGGTCCGTGTAGGTGCTGGAATCGTGAACAAACGGAATTCCCCACACTTGTGACTTCATCCTACTCACTCGATCATACGGACCGTGAACCAACACCTCGAGACCCATCCTAAGATACTATGGCACTGATACAAACTCAAACAAACGTCCCAAAACAACTACGCACTCCACCAACTCAAGACAACTCGTAAACACGACCTTTTGACACCAAAACGCATCCCACGACTTCAAACGAAATCAAGTGCCTATCGACACGAACCGACACACCAAAAACCATCCCAACATCATACTCAACATACTTAAACACAGCAGCGAACTCCCGTCGATCCCCAACGAAGCCTACAACAATAAAACTTCAAGAACACATCAAGAATGTATTTTTCAGAAAAACGTAGTTTGAGCAGTCCCACAAAAACGATCATAACTCACTCATTTCTTATCTAAATATTTCGAATTTTATGTCAAATTGAAGGTATCAAAAAGTATACGTTTCATATGTTGAAAGTTTATCAAGATAAGCGACCGAAAATTCGCAGCACACAAAAAGACAGCAGAATTCAAGTTTTAGATCAAAAAATTATTTCAAAACCATTCCAACCAATTTTCTGCTCAAACTTTGTACATCATACATGGATTTTTACGCATAATAAACAACAAAATATATAATATGACAAGATCGATGCAAAAGTGAAAGAATATACATGCCTTTTGATATTAAAATTTACTGAATCGACGATACCGAAGAGGGAAAGAAGCGAGGATTGTTCCGGGGTGATCATGGAACAATTTTCTTGTAAAGAAATAAACGAAACCTTGCTGGAAAAAATCATAGGAAAGGGGCGGCTGCTCTTGACAATAAGAACCCTAGGTTTCTACTAAAAATGAAATGGAAATGAGGTGTGAATATTTATTTGTGTGTGCAACGTGAGGTGTATGTGAAAGGGGTGTGTGTGCGTGTGTTAGGTAATTGGGGAGAGTAAAATTTGCTTAATTATATAATTATCAAAGTAATTAAAAATACTAACTCCCTACTAACCTTTAATAAAACCACTTAATAAAATACACACTTGCTAGACTTTAAAGGTTTTAAAATCTTAAAAATCACCAAATAAATAATTTAGGCTTTAGAATGTTAAAAACTAAATAAATCATTTAGAATGCCCCAATTCTAACTTAGAATAAAATGCCACATTTTAAAATCGCCAAAATCGTCGTCAGTATCTTTTCCTCGATCCCGCATCGAATAATCGTCTGAAATATAAAACTCGATAAAACATTTTAACGTGCATCACATAAACATGAATTATTTAGAATAATGCAATTAATTAAATCATGCATCGCTAAGAAAATCATTTTAAATTAAATATATGATTTAACAATTAAATAAATGCATGGGTTTCACATGTACTGAATTTGGGCTCTACACTGAGTATCTCCTATCTCCTTTTTCTGAGCAACAAATTCAGCCACAGATGGCTTTGGTCTTAAAGCAAGTACATTATCAGCATCGGCCATATTCACAGAAGATCCGTATTGATCAGAAATAAAAGGAAAACCAGCATCCTTTAACATTGTGCTAATCTGAACAGCAAATCCAGTGCCTTTCCTCAAAATCATATCCTTCATGATTTTGAATAGAAAACTGCTCCAGTCGACTTTGAATCCAGAAGTGATGGCAACCATCACTTGAACCTTCTCTTTGGTCAGCTTATCAAACGTACCAGCTTTGACCAAGAGTGCCTTTGCTACAATGTCTGCGAGTACCTGGTACTCCATTTCGAGAAGCTTCTTGAAATAAGAAAGAGAGAGTTCCTCTCCAGAAGCTAAAAAAAGTTGTGAGGGCAACAGACATTTCCTCTTTAGAAATAGCAGAGCATTCAAAAGTACCCGAGCAAGGAAGAAAGAAAGTTGACCCCAGAAGGGCAGCATCAATAGCTATGGATGCATCTCCTTGAGAGTAAGTGATCTTCCCATCCTTAACCGTCGCATTGGTGTAGAAGTCCAAGAGGGTGTTCTTGTAAATGATAGCTGGTGTTTCCAGAAATCTTCTGAGACCAGATTTCTCAGTAGCTTTGAACATTTTGACAAGGTTATCATCTTTGATAGTAAGAACGGATGCAAAGATAACTTGGTAAGCATTGAGAGCGTAAGCTCCAACCATTTATGCAAAAGATGAATTCGAAGTAGATAATGTAGAGAAAAAATGCGAGAGAAAGCAGTAGCTAGTATGCAGTAATTCTGAAAGCGTAAAAGATAAGAGAGAGAGAAGATGCGGTTAATATTCAAAATGTACAGCCGTCAGTGAAAACATATGGACTAGTGTCAATATGTTTAAGGTTGAGTTTTGAAAGATGAACAGAAAGTGTCAGAGACACAATGATTTTAAAATTTTTAAAATCAGTAAAGGAGGGTTGTCCAACACAGTTACTAAAAGAAATCTGAAGAGAACGTGTCATTTTATGATACTATCTACTGGAAGTGGTAAGGTACTGAAATGTACCCAGCACTTTTGACAAAATCCAGTAGATACATTGTTATATCGAAAAGACACTTCTCCTTCTGTTTTATGACTTGAAACGAAATAAACAGTCACAATTAAATCATATTCCCCCTAAATAAATGCAAGTAAATAATAAATGCGAAGATTAAGGATCAGAGGAGATAATAAATGACTCAGATATTTTTCCGATAGGGACACGTGTACGGTGAATATTCAAGTTACTCTTCAGCTTCCCCGGTTGATAAATATAAGAACCTGTAAACACACAAGTTAAATCATTTCAGTCTTTCAACACATGGAAAGTACAAGTGTGCTATCAGAGTCTTCTTCTCCGGAGTTGGAAGCTGCAGGGGAGTTCCCAAGGAAATTTCCGGTGTCTCGTAAGATGATGTTTGAAGACAATGTTCCCCATAGAATGAATCATTGGACCAAACTCCTGGATCTGTAACCTGAATAATTAGTTAGAATATTCTATATTATGGGAAAAGCGTGCGAAATCATCCCGTTCACAAACCACGATCATGCAAAGAGAGTGGAGTGATTCCAGCAGCTTTTAGATAGGTTATCTAGTTAGGGTTTCTTTCTACTGTAAATCTCAGTAATGCTGATATCAACAAATGTAATAGATTAGCCATTGTAACGTATCTGATTTTATGAATGAAATGTTTCAGTTTGACAAATTTCTTGTTAACTACTGTTTTTTTTTACTAAATTCACAAGTAAAATAGTCGAAAGATAATAAACAGTAGTTACGATAAATCAATTAAACCAAGAACATTACGAAAATAAGAAAACTTATTCTCAGGCAGAGGTTTAGTAAATATATCTGCTGCTTGTTGATCAGTAGGGACATATTCCAGACTAATGTCCTTCTTCTGCACATGATATCTGATAAAGTGATGTCTGATGTCAATGTACTTCGTTCTAGAATGAAGTACTGGATTCAAAGTGATAGCTATAGCACTGGTATTGTCACAGAATATAGGTGATTCAGAGGCTTGAACTCCATAGTCTTTAAGTTGTTGTTGCATCCAAAGTAATTGAGAGCAGCAGCTTCCAGCAGCAAGATACTTTGCTTCTGCAGTAGACGTGACTATGGAAGTCTGCTTTTTACTGAACCAGGAGATCAACCTATTACTAAGAAATTGACAAAAACCAATAGTGCTTTTTCTATCCAGTTTGCAACCTGCATAGTCAGCATCTGAATATCCAATAAGATTTAAAGAAGAATCATTGGGATACCATAGGCCGACATTTTGAGGACCCTTCAAATATTTCAGAATTCATTTAGCAGCAATATAATGCGATTTCTTAGGGTTAGACAGAAATCTTGCACAAATACAAACAGCAAACATAATATCAGGTCTACTGGCAATAAGATATAACAAAGAACCAATAAGACCACGATATTGAGTTACCTCTACTTAGCATGATTTATGAAGATTTCTGTATTGAGTTGCTTGATCTGCAGTCCTAGGAAGAATGTTAATTCTCCAATCATGCTCATTTTGAATTGTTCCTGCATAATCTTAGCAAACTTTTCACATAATTTGAGGTTAGTTGACCCAAATATAATGTCATCAACATAAATTTGAACTAATAGAATGTGCTTATTCTTTACTAAAGTAAATAAAGTCTTGTCTACTGTGCCGATTGTAAAATCATGATTGACAAGAAACTGTGAGAGTGTGTCATACCAGGCTCTAGGTGCCTGTTTCAGACCATACAAGGTTTTGTGTAATTTAAAGACATGATGTGGTAAGAAGTGATCAATAAAACCTGGAGGTTGTTCAACGTAAAATTCCTCTTGCAGTAGACCATTTAGGAAGGCACTCTTCACATCCATCTTATAAACTTTGAAGTTCTTGAAAGCAGCAAAGGCTAAAAATATTCTGATTGCTTCAAGCCTTGCTACTGGTGCATAGGTCTCATCATAATCTATTCCTTCTTCTTGTCTGAAAGTCTTGCTTTATTTCTGTCAACAGTACCTTATTCATTTAGCTTGTTTCTAAATACTCATCGAGTTCCAATAACTGCTTGATGAGCTGGTCTAGGTACAAGAAACCACACTTCATTTCTTTTGAATTGATTCAGCTCTTATTGCATAGCTTCTATCCAACTGGGATCAAGAAGAGCTTCTTTAATCTTTTTAGGTTCATCCTGAGAAATAAAAGCAGCATGCATATATTCATTTAGCATTTGTCTTCTGGTTCTCAGTGGAGCTGCAGAATTTCCAATAACCAAATATGGAGGATCAGATTTTCTCCAAATAAAAGGGTTTAGAGGGATTTCTTCCTGATTTGAAGGATTTGGATTAAGCTCCGGTAAGACAGTAACAGGTTCTGGAATGTCAGCTTCTGGTTCTGGTAAATCCTGTGTCTGAACAACTGGTTCTACCAGAATAGTGTCTGGTTCTAGATTTTGAGCATCTTTGACGTTGGGTTCTGCATCATCTTCATTATCCAGTTCCAGATGAATCCTGTCTAATCTGTTACTCAAATTTGACACGTTAGAAATTTCAGGAGCATTGCTATCTTCATCAAAGACAACATGAACAAATTCTTCAACATTAAGAGTTTTATTATTAAAAACCCTAAATTCTTTGCTTACTCCTGAATATCCCAGAAAAATTCCAACATTTGATTTTGAATCAAATGCAGACGAATAATTTTTACCATTATTGTGCACAAAGCATTTACAACCAAACACATGAAAATATGAAACATTAGGCTTACTCCCTTTCCATATCTCATATGGAGTCTGATTATGCCTTTTGTTGATCATGGTTCTGTTTTGTGTGTAGCATGTTGTGTTGATTGCTTCTGGCCAGAAGCGCTGAGAGATTTCTGCATCTGCTAGCATTGTTCTAGCAGCTTCTTTAAGAGCTCTGTTTCTCCTCTCAGCTACTCCACTCTGTTGAGGCGTTCTAGCAGCTGAATATTCATGATGAATTCCTTGTTCATCCAAATATAACTCAAGAATTTTGTTAGTAAATTCAGTGCCCCGATCACTTCTAATTTTAATGACAGAAACTGATTTTTCATTTTGAATTTTTTTCAGAAGCTTGATCAGGAGGCTACTGGTTTGATCTTTTCCAGCAAGAAATATTATCCAAGTAAATCTGGAAAATTCATCAACAACAACAAGAGTTTATCTCATTCCCCCTAAGCTCATGATATGGATTGGACCAAGCAAGTCTATATGCAATAATTCCAAGCATCTTGAAGTTGATTTACTACCTTTATTCTTGAAGCTAGATCTTACTTGTTTACCAAGTTGACATACAGAAAAAACATGATTCTTAACAAAGTTAATATCAGGCAAACCATCAACTATGTTCTGCTTCTTGAGATTATTGATAGACTTGAAATTTAGGTGATTCAATCTCTTGTGCCATAGCCAATGTTTATCACTAAGGGAGGCGACTGAACATGTAGGAACATTAAAATGATCTTGGTTCCATGATACTTTGTAAGTGTTGCCTTCTCTTTTTCTGGTTAAAACAGTAGAATCATTGGCATCTTTAACTGTTCAGGTGTGCTTCTGAAAAGCTACTGAATATCCATTATCACACAGTTGACTAATACTAATCAAATTGTAGCAGAGATTTTCAATTAGGAGCACATCATTTATAGTGATATTTCCATGGATAATCTTACCTTTACCCACGGTTTTACCTTTTGAGTTGCCCCAAAAGTTATCTTTGGTCCAGTACAACTCATTATCTCAGAGAGTAGAATCTTTTGTCCGGTCATATGTCTTGAACATCCACTATCCAGATACCATGTAGAGCAGCTTATCTTGGCTTTCCTCTCCTGTTCCTGCAAGCACAAGTTTTAGTAACTGGTACCCAATCTATTTGGGTCCAAGCCTTATCAGTCCTCTAGGAACCACATTTGTACAAATCTAGGAGACCTTGTACTTCGAGTATCCCCAGAGGTGTGCGCAACAGTAGGTCTGTTATTTCTAACAGAATGCATTCTAGGATGTTGTTCTTCCTTTCTGTTCTTATCTTCTGGTTTGTATCTCTTCTCGACCGGTCTACAATTATAATACTGGTAGTTTTTAACCTTCATAGAGGGTTCTCCTCCTGAGTTGAATCCTCTACTGGATACAGCACTCTGGTGGACTCTACTCTTAGGTTCAACATAACCCACACCATAATGGTTTCTTCTATTCGTCTGATTTGCAAACTTTTTGATTTGAACAGTTGGTACTTTTGGTTCATATTCCACACTGGACTTAACAAAGTGAATGAATTTCCCTTTTCTCATATCAAGATTTGGCTTTGTACTAGTTTCAGAAGAGCTTTCATCATTACTGAAACCGAGACTACTCCTGTCTCCAGATTGTTTATGTTATTCTTGCATCTTCTCCAATGAAACAGAAGACTTGTTCCATGCATTTACCAGAATTGATAACTTCTGATTTTCAGATTTCATTGTCTGGTAATCTGCATTCACTCTTTCATTCTCAGTTTTCAATCTACTTATCTCAACTTTCAGATCATTACAGCTGTTCTCTTGCAAGCAAGCGAACTTACTGATTTGATCTTTTAAGTCTTGATTTTCAATCTTGACCTTTCGAATGATTGAGAAAGTCCAGAGTACTCTTCTACCATGTCATGCAGTGCTTTAACCATATCCTTTCGTGTAAATTCATCAGAATCAAAATCAAATACATCTCCAGATATTGAGGTTGATTCGGTGTTTGCCGTGAGACATTTGACTTCATCTTCATCACTGTCACTGGAATGGTTATCTGAGTCAGAAGACTCAGAGCTAGAGTCCGCCCACTTTGATTTACTTTCCTAAGCAATCATTGCCTTGCGGTCTTTTCTAGACTTCTTATCATTACGCTTGTAATCTTTCTTCTTCTGTTCATCCTTCTTAGGCTTTGGACAGTCTGCAATGAAGTGCCCAATTTTTCCACAATTGAAACATGCCATATCACCAGGTGATTCCTTCTTGAAGTTCCGGTTAGGACTCTAGTAAGCTAGGTGGTTCTTATTCATGAATCTTGAGAATTTCTTCACAAATAATGACATCGCATCATTGCTGATTTGTTCAGTAGTCTTGTCAGAAGTACTTTCAGTAGCAGCAACTGTAGCAGTAGCAATAGCTGCAAGAGCCTTTATAGGTGGATTTGTCAGGGTCTCTTCTCCACTCCTCACTTCCAGTTCAAACTCATAGGCTTTTAAGTCAGCAAACAAGTCATGCAACTCCAACTTGTTCAGATCTTTAGAGACTCTCATCGCCATTGTCTTGACGTCCCATTCCCTGGGTAGAGCTCTCATTACCTTGAGTGCTACTTCTCTGTTGCCATGCTCCTTTCCTAATGCTGCTAGATCATTCACTAAGCCAGTGAAACGTTCATCAAACTCACTCAGAGTTCCCCCAGCTTTCATTTTAAGATTTTCAAACTTCTGCATCAACAGACAGTTTTTTATCCTTAGTCTGTTCATTTTCTTCACAAATCTGGATAAGTTTCTCCCATATTTCTTCGGCAGTAGGACACATCTTTATTTTGCTGAAGGTGTTTTTGTCAAGTGTCTTGTAGAGAATGTCAAGCTTTTTGTCCTCGCCAGTCCATTCACTTCTATGGTTTTCAAGCATTTGTGGTGCGCCTTCAGTAATAGCAAAAGTAGTATTAGGCTTTAGAATTTTCAATGGACCATCTGTGATGACAAACCACATGTCATCGTCTTGAGCTGCAAGATGGGCTTGCATCCGGATCTTCCAGTCATCGAAATCTTCTTTAGAGAACATAGGAACCTTGCTGAAATGTGCCATAACTGTTGTAAATTTTCAGAACAAGAAAAATCTGCTCTGTTACCACTTGTTGGGGATCGATATAGAATTTAGACGGGAGGTGAATAAACTCTTTCCTTTGTGGAACGTTTTTGCAAAGGATGCTAGAATCTTGTTAGAGATTATAGATATTCTTGTTCGAATGATTATCCAGCATATCACAAAATAAGTGCGGAAACAAGCTGATGGTATAGGGTGAAAACAATAAAAACAGTAGGCAGTAGACGATGGTTGTTTCTGTAAGTTCGAAGATAAAATCTTCTACGTCTCCCCTTCTTCTGTTTCCAGAAGGTATCACTAAAAACTTTGGCTTTTACCGTACAACTCTTATACACACCCACTTCAGCAGGACTTATCCTTTGCCTACTGAAACTTTTAGTTTCACAACACAAGTAATACAGTAAGGTTTTGGAAAAGACTCTTTTCCAAATTACATACTCTTCTCAGTGACGTATATTAAATTGAATAGCTTCGAAGAGACTAAGAAACAGCAACACAAATTGAACTCAGAAGATCAGATATATGATATGAAGCGTGTGCTGCTTTTCTGTATGTTGAGCTTCTTGATAGATAGTAGTTGAGATAGCTCAAAGACGTTTGGACAGATAGTGTATTCTCAATAATGATTTGTTCGTGTTTCTATAAAGATTGATCCTTATATAGAAATCTTGAGCCCAACTTCTATAAGCAAAACGACTTCTTTTGACTTCTGAGCAGAATCAACTTTATCACCTAAAAAGGGCCCTGCAGAAAGGTTTCAGAATTATCAGTCTTTGTTTCATACCACAAATGGTAAGGAGAGTTAAATGTCTTTGTACAGCATTAATGGTGCAATTAATACCAGTACTAGGTAAAGTAACGGTAACATTTAAGATAGCAACGATCAATCAAAGACGTTAAGTTTTGCTTCTGTTTAACCTAAGTTCTGCTTCTACTTTTCTAAGCTGATAAGTACTCATGAACTACTGCTTCTGTTTTAAGCGATACTAAGGCTTCTGCTATATGTATTGTCTGCTGCTTGAACTTAATACGGTCTACTGGTTTTGACTCTCATCACCATAATTAAATTAAGTCTAAAAAAATAATGGAATAATTTTTTTATATTGGTCCCAGGAAAAATAAATTTATATTGATAAAAAAAATTAGAGAACGACTTAAAAATAATAATTTTTATAACTAAATTTATTGAAAAGCCCAAGAATTATAAAAAAAGTTTATATTAGGCACATGAAAAATAAATTTTTGTGATAGCAAGAAAAAAATGATTCAGGAATAATAAATTTATATTAGATCAATTTACACTATTATTTAATAAGTTGTTTTTTTTAAATTATGTGCTCCGAAAAAAATAGGCTCGAGTTGAATGATTCTTTCGGCTCCAAATAGAAACGACCTTAATCTATGCTTGTCCGTAGTATCAATATATATATATTGAAGGATCGTGTGCTAGCACCTTCGAAAATGCTTTAAACACTATATTCTCCAATGATCTGCAATAGCTCGTGTTCTAAGAATGTTAACACCGATGAATTAAATCGAGTTTGGTTTTAAAACCAAACGAAAGAAACTCGAAGTAATAATTCGTTAAGAAAGATGTTATATTAGAAATCATTTTAACTTATGTAAAATGAATAACTGAAAAGCAAGGGATCAGTTGTCGCATATATCAGTTCAGCTATAGTGAAAAATGAGCTGACGGATGCTCTAACTGATCAAGTCAGTTTGAAAACAACAGTTAATCAGTTAAGTACACAAGATATGTTTATGGATGTTCGGAGTTTTCAAATGCTCCTACGTCACCCCTTCTACCACCTAGGATAGGATCCACTAGAAGACTTTGATTTACATAACTACTTGTACAAACCCACTCAGCTTAGGACTTACACTACTGCCTCAACTGAACTCCTAGCCTAGACTGAAGGCAGCACCTTTCAGCCAACACTTCTTTAACGTCTGCGTGTTAAAGACTACATACACAAGTTTAACGTTTTTGTGCAAGACTGTATTTTGAGAGTGAGTGAGTGTGTGCGTGTGTGGGAACTGAACAAGGAATACACCAGAAAGGTGTTCCCAGACACTGAGGGAAAAGAGCTTCTAAACTAAGCTGATAACACGCTGAAGTGTCCTTCTGGGCTGATTGCTTCTCGTAAGTTGATGAGCATTAAGCATGCTCTTTTCTCACTTGAATTGTTGTGTTCTTGTTATGCTCTCTCTCTTCTTTTTTCTCATATTACTTTGGTCTTCACTGATCTTCTATATATAGGTGAGAAACTGATCGTACAGTGAGACTCAATAATTGTATCCGTTGCATCTTGAATGCATTACTTGAGATTTGTGTCTTGAATTTTCCGACATGTCTCCAGGAGTCTCTCAGCTTTAATCTTTGATGCAACGTCCATTAACTGTACTATTGATATTACAGATGCTTTACCCAGTGCGCACAGCTGGATTCCATTGAAAAGCTTGTCGTGTTCTGCAAACTGATTGATTCCTAATTGATGCTCTGAACTGGTCAGTTGAACTGGTCTTGAACTGGTTTGGTGAAATCAGTTGGCTCGTCAGCTGAACTTGTTACACTGGTTCAGTTGGGCTTTCCATCAGTTGAGCTCTTCATCAGCTAGCCGGGCTTCTGAAGATCTTCTGCTGAATTACCTAACAACTGATCAATCAGTCGAACTGTTCTTCGATAATCAGTTGGACTGATTCAGCTTGGGCAATCAGTTGGCACTATCATTTGGCGTTCTCGAAAGCTTCAGTTTAGGCGAGATAACTGATCAATTAGTCTTCTGATCAGTTCCAGAATCCTGCGCACTACGATAAATCATTAGTAACAAAATAACAAGTTTTTTTAACATCAAAATTAAAATTGCGAACATGAAATGTTCCAACATATATATATATGATGGGGAGAGGATCCCCCACTGTGGGGAAGAGAAACATCATACGGTGTTGTGGGTGCTGTCGAAACTTCTTTTTTTTTAAAAACTTTTGTTTCCATCATTTTGGTTTGCTCAATTAATTAAATAGGATAAGATGGATAAAAATAATTATTATATATTAATTTTTAAATATTCAATTAATTAATGCACAATATTTTACTGTTAAAATTTTGAAAAACTTACAGAAAAATTAAATTAAACCAAAATCTCCAGATAAATAAGTGATAAATTAATGATTAACTTTACTTAAAAAAAAATCTAAACAAAAAATTTAACTAAAGGGTAAATTTTTAAATAATTAATTATATTATATTTTTGTTAAATTTATTTTGTATGAAATAATATATATAGTTTAATTTTATTAAGTTTAATGATTTTATATTAATAATAATATTTTTATTAGTTGTAACAATATTTTCGTATCATTTATCTGAATTAAATGATCTAAAAATTTTGATTTAACAATAAACGAATACAAATACATCATTAGTTTTCATGTATTTCACTTTTTCAAGACAGTATAAAGATGAGAGAAGACAAACTTGTGAAAATTCAATGTATATTTAAATATGAAATCAAAAATAAATAATTCAAGTTGATAAAATGTTAACTAAATTGAAGGCTCGAAATGTATGAGATAGTGTGATCTGAACTGAAGGCTCAAAATATAAGGATTATTTAATTTTTTTTCATATTGAATTATACTTTTAATTTCACAATTTTGACTTATCTAATCTTTATAATATTTTTGAAATACATAGAAACTAATGATGTATTATTATTATTCTTCTTGAATTATGTATCAGTTTATTATTAAATCAAAATGAATGACATGAAGAAATTGTTAACAACCAATAAAAATATAATAATAATTAATTTTAAAATCATTAATTTGACTTAATAGAATTAAACTATATATAAATATTATTTAATACAAAATAAATTTAACACGAATTTACTATATATAATTATTTAAAAATTTATACTTTATTAATATTTTTTGTTCATATTTAATTTTTTAAGTCAAATTATTCATTAATTTGTCATTGAATTATTCTATCGAAAGATTTGATATAATATAATTTTTATCTTTTTTTTAATAGTAATACACTTTACATCAATTAATTGATTATTTTAAAAATAATATATAATTATTATTTCCTTTGTCTTGTCCTAATTAATTAATTCAACAAACCAAAATGATGGAAATAAGGAAATAATAATAATAATTTTTAGCACACAACCCGGTGACGTTTTAGGTGCACATTACCGTATGCTTTTTCTCTCCCCACAGTAAGGGATCCTCTCCCATATATGATGTAATTTATAAGGAAAGTTTTTGGATTAAGTTTATGCAAAACAAAAAAAAAATTGGTTAAATTTTATTACTCATGATCAGAATAAATGATTTACTACCCTTAAAATACAGTTCTAAATATGTATTTAAAGGTGAATATTTATCAATATTGTAAAGTCCAAAATTAAGATGACGTAATCCAACTGCATGCAAATCTAGGAAATATGAAAAATGGCTAATTAATTGATTTTAATTGCTTAATTGGTTATGTGACAAGCATGATTATATGTTAAATAGGATTTTATTCTCATTATGCATTAAAATATATTTTTCAAGGTTAATCGAGTCGCGAACGAGGAACAGAGACCGATGGCTGAAAAATAGAAAATATTTTTATTAAATAATTGTTTTTAATTATTTAAAATATGGGTGATGTTTTTTCTTATTTTTGAAAATAAGAGATTTTGAGGTTATTTTATACGCCGAGACGTAATTTTTATCGGTGTTGGTTTTCAACAAAAATACGAACTTGTGGGCAACCCGGCTAATGAATTCACAAAATTTTCTACTCAAAATAAGTTTTAATATTTTATTTAAACACTATTGGGCCTAATTAACATTGTTAATGTGTCTAAGCTAGTAATTAGAGTTTGATTAGTGTTTAACTAATATCTAAATTACAAAAAAAAAAAAAACCCTACCCCATGCTCACAATTCCCACGCCCCCCTCCTCTAAAGGATTAAAACTCTCTCTTGCAAGTAAAACACAACACACACGTGATTCTCCAAGGGTGAAGCTTCGGTCTTTTGAAGAAAAAATTCAGCCAACGTCTTATCACCGCCGTTCTTCGATTCGTCAATGTTTACTCGTGCGTTTTACACGCAAAGGCACGCATATTTCTTCCTTCAAATATAGATCACACCATAATATGAATTTAATCATGTCTTGTATGAAAAACAAGTGATTTATTTATTTATTTTCGTTTTTATATGAACATAAATTTTTAAAACTTGGTTGTTGTTTCAAAATCATGTTTGTATGATGTATAAGGGGATGCCATGAGTTAGGGATCAAACCAGCAAGCTTTTACACGGGTTTAGAGCCCTAAAGACACACACACACGCTGCAAACACGAACCGAGTTTGCCGGAACTGAATTCGAACGTTTGTGTGCCATAGGTGATCGGGTTTCATGAGCTTTGAGACTTGGCTTTGTCGGTTGGACCAGGACTGGGCTGGAGGCTCATGAGGGATCAGAGGAGGGGTCCTAGCCACGCTAAGACTCGAGTCAAGAGGGCTGGGGGGAGTCCTAGCAAGACCCGAGAGCACAAGGGAAAACGTGCAGGTCCAGCATCTTGTGCAGGGTAGATGGCTCGGCCTGGGGGCTTAGGGCTAGGCTAGGGTGAGTCCTTAGCGTCCTAGAAAGGTGCTTGAGGGTTTGGTTCAAGGGCTAGCTCGTGGGTTAAGTGGCTAAGCAAGAAAAAAAGAGTTTAGAGCAAGTGGGTTTCTCGGTTGTGGCATGCTACTGATGTAGTGCTTCGGTGTGGGGTTAAGGTCAGGTCCTATGGGGTCTAAGGGTCCAGGAGGGTGCCTAGAGGGTCTGGTCAAGAGTGGGTGCAGGGTGGCTCGACGTGGCTCGAGCCAAACACAGAAACGTGAGGGAAGCACCATGCATGGTGTGCGTGAGGATGCTGTCTGTGCAGGGCTTTGGGCGCGCGGTCAGGGTCTGGGCTAGGTCTGGGCGTGTTCCAGGGAAGTTTAGGGGCAGGTGGGCTCGGTGGTAGCTAAGATGGGCTAGGTAGGAGTCCTAACACTAAAAGGAGACACACGCACACACACTCATGCAATTGGTCAGGTTCAGAAGGTGTTTGAGCGGGCCAGGGCTGGTGTTTCGGGCTGGGCTTGGTCAGTAGGGTCCCTAGGTAGTTGTCTAGGTTTTGGCTAGAGGTGGCTCTAGCGTGGCTCGAGTAAATTGAGAGATGGTTCGGGTGGTTCGATAAGGTGTCAATTTCAAAAATAATAAGACTAAATTGAATCCATGGGTCCACGGGTGTGGCTCATGACTTGGAAGGGTATAATAAATTATAAAAATGCTATGTTTAAAATTTGGGATCAAAATAATGAGTTTTGGATTTATCCGGGATTTAATCGCCGCAAGAAACGCTAATTAACGAATTAATTGAAACGCCTAAATTTTAGCTTAATAAAATTATATTTAAGCTTAAATAATTATTAAAAGTCTCATTTTTTAATTTGGAAATTTTATATTAAGGTTTAGTTTGATTCGGGATTAAAACGCAATAATATGCCTTATTTAAAGATTAATTTAAAAGCCATCGATTTAAGCCAAATAAAAATATAGAAAAAATTCATGTAGGCTTAAATAATTATTTGGGACATGTTAGAGTCAATGGAATTAAGAAAAAGTCAAAAACGTGAAATTATACGTCTAGGGGTAAAACGGTCTTTTCACACCTAAAAATTAGTAAACGTCATGGCAGTGTCCTGAATGATGTTTTATATGCTAATATGATTATTTTTAATGATTATGGATGTTTATGTATTTTTATATGTTAATATGTCAATTTTAAATGTTTATGGAATTTTTATGTTTATGGATTTTTATGTTAAAATGTTTATTTTAAACGTTTATGATTTAAATGTTTATTTTAAACGTTTACGATGTTAAAATATTTATTTTAAAATGTTTATGGGTTTTTATATGTTATAATGTTGGTTTTAAAGGTTTATGAATTTTTATATGTTAAATTATGATGTTTAAATGATTATGTATTTTTTATGATTTAATATGGAAATTAAAAAACATGTTGCAATCTTGGTTTCGAAAAATCAAAATGATACGTATATGCATAATTTTTATTAAGTGATGATAACATATTGAAGGACGTGAAGGGATTGTGACTAATACGATGATATGTTGGAGATATCGTGAGGGTTATGGTCCCAGTGAGAGCCCGACGATCGTATTTCTTTGGATACGGATATGTATATGTATACGATAATATGTTAATACGTAAGGCCAAGGCCCAGTTGACCGGTGAGAGTGTTGCTGGTGTCCCCGTCGCCCAGTACTGTGGTTACATGTAGATGGATCCACCGCCCAACACGTTAACGTAGACGTAGATGAACACGAAAGTCACAATCAACGATCTGAATTCAACAAAACACGAACATGAATATAAATATATAAATTTTGATGAT
Source organism: Primulina huaijiensis (assembly GCF_012295235.1). Taxonomy (NCBI): domain Eukaryota; kingdom Viridiplantae; phylum Streptophyta; class Magnoliopsida; order Lamiales; family Gesneriaceae; genus Primulina; species Primulina huaijiensis. Next base: position 9,812,502 of record NC_133312.1, read on the forward strand.
GATATGTATATGTTGATGATGATATGAATATGAATATGATGAATATGAATATGTTTATGATAATATGAAAACGTTTATGCTTTTACATGTTTATGAAAATGTTTATGCTTATAGTTTATGCATTATCATGAAAATGTATTTTTAAGTACAAATATTTTTCACTGTTGCTTGTGGTTTTATAAGTATTATTTGTTATCAAAAATATGATATATTGAGTCTTTAGACTCAATAGGTGTGATTGATGCAGGTAATTGTGATAATAATGTTATGGGGGGGTCTTGATGGTTGACCTGACTGGACTGAAGGTGCACATGACCCGAGGACTAGGGCTTCTATTTTCCGAATTTATGTTTAAGTTTATTTTAAAATATTTTACGACTTTTTATTTATGCTTTTTGAGAGGTTTAGTATGGGCTATACTTTTCAAATAATGTTTTTAAGTTTGGTAAACGTTTCACGATTTAAACTATTTTCCTTTGGATTTTTAAATATTAGGTGTTTGTTTGTTTTTAAAATGGTGCAAGGTATTTTTAAAGTATATATATATATATATATATATTTTCCAATCGGCCGAATTGTAAGAAGTTTGAAAAAAAAAATAAATAAAAATTTCTAGCACGATTTAAGAAAAAAAATAGCAGACGTTTCAAATATATATGAGTATTATTGTTTTTTATAATAGACCTCACACATATTATTAACACAAAAACTCTAGTGAGACAGTCTCATGAGTCAATTTTGTGAGACAGATATTCAATTTTGGTCACCCATGAAAAATTATTATTTTTTATGTCAAAAGTAGGGGGTGATCACGGTGCGAGCGGTTTTTTAAAAAAATTCAAACCGAATAGCCATATGCGGTCGGTTAGTGTTTTGAAAAAAAATCGCGGTTTTACATGAAAAATTAGCCTTACGGTTTTAAGCGATTTCAAGCGGTTGCAATCGGTTTACAGTTTTATTTAATGAAAATATGAGAACATATATTGTAATTTATTTGAAAACAACAATATATCGTCTTCAAATATAAAATATAGCTCAAATCATATAAAGATCAAAGTAGATAAAACAATAATCAAGATTCAAAATTAAGTTAATAATTTAACAACACAACACATTCACAACAAAAATGACATTTATACTATTTTGTCCTTTTTTTACTTTCAAACTTCAAACAAAATATTATAGTAAAAGAAATAAATATTTTAATAAAAGACTAATATGAAAAATAATTAAGAAAAATATAAGTTTTATTTGTAAAAATAATAATTTTGAAGAATGTTAGGATATAATAAATGACGACTTCTTTATTTGAATATGTTTTTTACAACTTATTATAATTATAGGCCCAATATTATGACAAGCGGTTTAGGCGGTGTGGTTTGGTGCGGTTCTTGGCAAAAAAAAATAACTGAACCGCGTATGCGGTGCGGTTTATGATTAATATTTTTAATCGCGGTTTTTATAAAACATTATGAAAAACTGTGCGGTGCAATTCGGTTCGGGCGGTTAATAAAAAAAATTTGATCACCCCTAGTCAAAAGTATTACTTTTTATTGTAAATATGAGCGAAGTTGACACATCTTACAAATAAATATTCGTGAGACTGTCTTACAAGAGACCTACTCATTATAACGACGCACACACGATGCATTTGTAGATTATGACTGAGGAGGCCCGTATTTCGTATTTGTAAATTTGCGGAATTATTTAAAATTTTTCCCTTTAAATAAATAACATGCATCAATCATAAAATAGACTGATAAAAAGATTTAATGTTTAAAGTAACAGCGGAAGTAATTATTGTTTTCAAAACCGCACTTAAAAATAATTCATCAAAGTAAAAATTGAGTTTGAACATAAATAGTAAATGATAAAAAATGAGGTTCTCGGGTTCCTACTATTGCTGACCCAAGCTAGCTCACTGGTTCCCGCCCTCGGTCTCGACCTCATCAGTACCTACAACAATCAAGTCTAGTGAGTCTAAAGACTCAGCATGCATATATCGTGAATAGCAAGTAAATATATCATAAAATCGCATGCAACGAAAAAATATCGTATCGTAAAGCGTAAGGTAAAAATCGTGTCGTGAATAATTATAAATATGTGCATATCTGAAAAATCGTACGTAAAAGAGTTGCTCGATAGAGCCCTGTCATAAATTATCATATCGTAATTTTTCTGTAGAGATAATGTTTCTATGCAAGTGGCCCGTAACATAACAAGAACGTAAGAGCCTGATCAAACTAAACCACAGTATACTGGGCGGTAGAGATCATCACAGCCCTTGGACTAGATATCCGTACGCATACATAATCATAAACCGGTCGTAAGTCACCGGGTGAAGCAATCCCATAAGCGTAAGATGGGCACAAGACATATCGCATATATCTCAAAAATAAACATTTTATATTTTATGCACGTAATATAATTATAACCATGTTTTTACCGAATGAGTTGGATCGTTCCCAGGCGCGCTGCGACCTAATTCTAACATGAGAAACATGCAAATAATCTTGACTTGACAAAGACTTCATAACCGAACCAAAAACGAGACAATTACGCCCAACAAACTTAGTATTCAACCATGACTTCGTACCAACCCGAACCGACATTGAACCATCGTTTAGCCATGATTAAAATACACGTAAAATATTGGAAAACATAACCCTAGAGCTGTAATACACGAAAAATGTTAATGGAGGCAAAAATTATGAAACGCTCTTTCGAGAGTAACTTTGGCACATTACACCGGAAATTCTCGTACGACTTCTAAACTTAACCAAATCACAAACGGCCAAAAACATGACCTTTTTGACTCATTGAGGTACTGTCTAGTCCAAGGCCATAGGCTAAAAGTCAACCAAGAACTCAAACAAGCCTCCTGAACCGAAACACTGCTGTCAAATTTCAGTGGCAGTAGCTGTGCTTGCTTCGCTTTGATTACAAGGCTAATTGCCATTGCGGCTTGAACCACTGACCAGAGCCTCTTCCCAACATCATAAAGTGTGGCATGAACCATGGCTAAGGGCCCTAGGCCAACCACAATCCAAGCAAACACCTAAGACAACACGGAACTCCCACCTGAGAACCATGCTGCGCGCGTGGCGTGTATTGTTTTATTTTGCTGTCATTTTCATTCCAGTGACCATATGATCAACCATGGCATGATCTAGACATCATGAGGTATTGTGGGAACTATGGCTAAGGGCTAGAAGCCAACCAAGATCCACCCCAACACCAAGAAGCCGAAGCTTCACTCACACAGGAAATGAGAAAATCGAAGGGGCACTTGTGTTGTTGCTTTGAAATTTCGACGGATCCATGAACCAAGTCTTGAAAGGCTGTCTTGGTCATGTCCTAGACATGATAATGGAAGGTTATAACCATGGTTACAGTCCTTAGACCAACCAAGATTCGAACCCTCGCCTTAGACAAAAAAGAATCAAAATCGAGACTCAAACTCGCAACTATGGAAGAAGTTGCTGTCAAGTCTCTTCCTTGCATGCATGGGCTGGAACCAATGAACCAACATGAATATAACCCACCCTAGTACATGCCTAGATGCATCTTGGAGCGCCTGGAACCGACCAACTCCCTGTAATCACAAAAACAACTCAAAACGTGAAGCATGTAGGAATGGCCGAGAAGGGGCTGTGCATTTTTTTATGAAATGTTGCTGTCGTGTTTCGGTTTTGCTATTAAAATCATGAACATGTGATGTTTTAAAATACCTATAGGACTTTATTGAAGAGCAAAGAACAATATAAACATGCCTGGAATTTGTTTTGAAGAAAACAAACAACACGACGAACACGGCGCGGCGGAGACGGAGTTTTCTTTCTTATTTTCTCTCTTGTTTTCTTGCTGCAACTCTCGATTTTTGTTGCTGTTATTCTCTGAATTTTTGAAGGTGGGGTGAGGGAGAATGGCTAGGTAATGAAGGGGAAGGTTACTAATTAAATGGGGATTTGAATGGCAAAACAAATCTTTCTATCCTTGTTCCTTTGGGAGATAAGGAATGATGTGATATTATGGGATTGAGGGAGATTTAGGGGGAGGAGATGGCCGAGATTGGATGGTCAAATGCAAGGGAGAATATTGCTTAAATTATTAATTATTGGTGATTAAAAAATGAAGGAATTATCATACCAAGAAAGGATAAGGAAAGTAATCAAAATGGAGAGTTGCCAAACATAATTAAATTGTCTAGGGGGTGGCCAAATTTTGCTATCAAAATGGAGGTAAAATATTGCTTAATTCATGAATTTTAACTCTTTAAATTTTTAAACACTTATTATGTATTTTAGTGAATTAATAATTTAATTTAGGATAGTAATTTTCTTGCATGCATGGCTAAGTCTTAAAATAAATTACTAACATTTTAAGTTACAATTTCTTAAATAAAATAGGCCTAGATTAATTTATCCCAATTGATTACACATTTTAATTTAGGCTTTTAATTAAATATTGGACATGAGAGAATTAATTAATAGCTTAAGTCCAATTAATTAAATAAAATCTTAAAACATTCCCTATCATTAAAATAAATTATTCCTTGGCTTAAATTAAATTTAGGAATATTTTCTTATTATAAATTTTATCTCAATACTCCAACTCCAGCCCGGTCTCGCGTATTTAACCGAAAAGATAAAACTAAATTTCTGCGATTTAAAATAAATGATCATGACTTAACAAATTTTAAAAAATGAATTTAAACCTTCATGCATAAAAAAAAATCATTTTAATTTAAATAATAGAAATTATGCATGGCTTATACGTAATCTGATTTATCGGGTTCTACAACTCTCCCCCCCTTAAAAGAAATTTCGTCCTCAAAATTAAAACTTACCGAATAACTCGGGATACCGACTCCTCATTTCTGGCTCAGATTACCTTGTAGCTTCCTCCTCCGAATGATTAAGCCACTTGACCTTCACTAGCTTCACCAGTTTGTTCCGAAGCTTCTTCTCCTGTCTGTCTAAGAGTTGCACTGGTCTTTCTTCATAAGACAGGTTCGGAGTGAGCTGCAACAGTTCGAAGTTCAAGACATGCGAAGGATTCGCCATGTATTTCCTCAGCATAGAGACGTGGAACACATTGTGTACTCCAACCAGATTCGGCGGAAGAGCAATACGATAAGCTAACGTCCCAACCCTGTCGAGGATCTCAAATGGTTCGATGAATATCGGACTGAGCTTTCCTTTCTTCCCGAACCGCATGACACCTTTCATATGTGCTATCTTCACAAAAACATGGTCGCCAACGGCAAACTCTAGATCTCTCCTTCTCTGATCCGCATAACTCTTCTGTCGACTCTGAGCAGTCCTCAACCTATCACCGATCTTGACTACTACATCGGTAGTCTGCTGAATAATCTCCGGACCCAATTCTGATCTCTCTCCTACATCATCCGAAGGAATAGGCGATCTACACTTATGACCGTACAGTGCTTCATATGGGGCCATACCTAAAGACGACTGGAAACTGTTGTTATAGGTGAACTCTACCAATGGCAACTTCTACTCCCAACTCCTTGAGAAATCGATGACACATGCACGGAGCAGATCCTCCAAAATCTGGATAACTCTCTCTGACTGCCCATCTGTCTGAGGGTGGAAAGCTGTGCTAAACAACAACTTCGTACCCATAGCCGAATGCAAACTCTTCCAAAATGAGGAAGTGAATCTAGGATCTCGGTCAGACACTATAGAAACGAGAATACCATGAAGTTGGACTATCTCTCGGATATACAACTCTGCATATTGAATCATGGTGAAAGTCGTCTTAATAGGCAAGAAGTGCGCTGATTTGGTAAGACGATCAACAATCACCCAGATAGCATTTGATCCTCTGACTGAATTCGGCAAACCAACCACGAAGTCCATGGTAACGTTCTCTCATTTTCACTCGGGAATAGGAAGAGGCTTGAGCATACCTGCTGGTCTCTGATGCTTCGCTTTCACTAGCTGACACGTCAGACACTCGGATACAAAACGTCTGATATCCTTCTTCATTCCGGGCCACCAATACAGTAACTGTAGATCTTTGTACATCTTCGTACTCCCAGGATGAATAGAGTACGGTGACAGGTGGGCCTCGGATAAAATATCTGCTCGAGTAGAATCACTGCTAGGAACCCACATTTTGTCTCGATATCTCACAATACCGTCGCTAACTGTATACAAGATACTGCCCTTGGCCTCATCTCTCTGCTTCCACTTTTCCAACTGCTCATCTGCTGGCTGTCCACTGCGAATACGGTCAAGAAGAGAAGACTGAATCGTCAAAGTATATAGAAAGGGAACTCTACCTCGAGGATATGTCTCTAGATCAAACCTCTGCATCTCAAACTGAAGAGGTCACGGAATCACCAGATGGGCCATCACTGCGACTTTTGTGGGGACCCGGACGCTAATCATGTTCTTAATCATCATTGGGACTATTTAATCAATTATAAAACAGGGTCTAATTTTTTTTATTTTTATTTTTAATGCGGAACGTAGTGAAATAAAACGTATATATATGTCAGTATAAAAGTACAAGTCCTGTATCACATATATTTATTCAACTAAGGTTTAACAGCTAATATCAAGTGTCCAAACCTATCTCTAATCCAAGTCCGGAGCCTCCACTCAAATCAAGATCTCTCTTCATCTCCTCAACCCTGAACCTGTCCCACCTGTTGTCATGCATACATACAAACACGACAACAGCCGGATAATTCCGGTGAGAATATACTTCCGGTATAAATCAACGAAACATGCAATGATATAAACAAATATAAAGCATGTAACAGATAACAACAATATGTATCAAAATCTGAAACATAATCAATATCAGACTGTCGACAATGCTCGTAACTTTACAATTCAGACTAGACTCAATCCTAGTCTAGGGATCCTGGTTTCCAGAATTTGGCATTCCATATCGATCACCAGTAATAGAAGAAATTCCGATTCTATCCACATCGATATGGTATCGATCACCAGTAATAGAAGAAGCTCTAATTCTATCCACATCGATATAGTATCGATCACCAGTAATAGAAGAAACTCCGATTCTAGCCACATCGATATGATATCGATCATCAGTAATAGACGAAGTTACGATTCTATCCACATCGATACGGTACCGATCACCAGTAATAGAAGAAGCTAAAATAATATCCACATCGATAGCCAATCATTCGGTGACAGACTTTGACACTTTCGCCAATACACTATCTTGTGACATCGTGCAATGTGCCCGTGGCGATCCCGCCACTATCAGGCACTTCTGTCACAAGATTACTCGTCTAATACCTGCTATCTATAAATCAAGAGAACAAGTACATCAATCAAATGCATGCAAATATCAATGCAATAAAGTAAAGTATGTGATTTAGGGAAACTCAAGTCTAAACCGACTCAAGTCGATCTCCCAATACCACATTGACTTATACCTTCCGTTTGTAGTCTCGGTCTGAAGCAATATCAGTTCTGAACTCAAGACTGTCTCTGTAAATCTGAAACGAAATATCGAGAATCATAATATCAATATTCCATTGTCAATTCAACACTGAATCTGATTATTCTGGATTTAATTCAAAATCCACGGCATAACGGTAAAATCTCAATATCCCCGTCAATACAACATTACCAGATAACAGTTACAATCCATAACCAATATCCAATACAATCTATAATCCAGTCACAATTCAAATCTGTCCGGTATAAATCAATATACCCTGAAAATTCATAAAAATTGTATAACCAATCTGTTCTTCAATCTGTTCTCGGTTCTACGATGTCTAATATCTCAAGAACATCATATATCAATCCTATCCGATTCTGACAATACCATAATTTCACACCACAACAAAACATAAGAACACTTACGTCCTTTTGTAGCTCTTGACGAGAGGAACACGGAAACATGTTCGGATGTAAATTCTGACGAACGGATTTTGGGCAACCTTCAAATTTCTAAACTAAAAGGCGTAAGGATTTCCGTAGCTTTCTCGTTTCCTTTCTTCAGCTTTCTGCAGGAGAAGGAAACTTATATATATATCAAGTGCATGTCCAAGCAACGTGGTACCTTTTTCTTGTTTCTCAGGCGGCGCTCGGGCGGTCCTTTTCTACCGCTCGGGCACAACAAGTTCTGTCCAACTTCTTGGCTTGTATTGCACCGATGCCCGGCTACCCCACTCGAGCTCCTACAACACTTCTGATTACAGTAATTAAATCTCGGGCATTACATTTCTCCACCCCTAAGATACGATTTCGTCCCCGAAATCACAGACAATCAAATCATATCAGAAAGAAATGTATAACAGAAGCTAAATATGAAACTCACATCAGCGAAATAACTCTGGGAATCTCTGCCTCATATCTGCCTCAGTCTCCCAGGTAGCCTCTTCGCTGCCATGACGACTCCATTGAATTTTCACAAGTGGAATAGTCTTCGTTCTGAGCTGTTTTTCTTTACGATCAAGAATTTGAATCGGTTTTTCTACATAACTCAGACTTTCATCAATATTGTGTCTTCAGATCATTATACATTTTCCTGTCACCAGGATGAATGCTAAAACGACTGTTGTACGCTTCTGCAGTATACGTTGTCTCAACTCCGAAACATTCCGCACAACAATACGATTGTTCACATACAAAATACTGTTTCGAACCTGATACTCCGATTGATGACCAACTCGGACCATAGCAATCGACTTCTGTACGTTCTGATCAACTTTTTGTGTCTCTTTGATTCTCAATATCAATTCTGGTCCAGCGCGAATCGTATATAATCTCAGAGGCTGACAATCTGTTTCAAAAGATAATCCGGACAAACAGCAGTCTTCTATCAAATTTGAAACACCAATCGTCGATAAGGATAATGAACATACCTTTCGACTCAGTGCATCAGCTGCTGCATTCGACTTTCCTGGATAATATTTGATTTTACAGTCAAAGTCTTTCAGCAAATCAAGCCATCTTCTCTGTCTCATATTCAATTCTGACTGCGAAACCAGATACTTTAAACTATTGTGATCAGAATAAATCTCAAATTTCTCACCGTACTAATAATGTCACCATATCTTCAATGCAAAGACAATGGCAGCCAATTCGAGATCATGAATTGGGTAACGAGTTTCATGTGGTTTCAGCTGTCTCGAAGCATAGGCAATGACATGCCCTCGCTGCATCAGTATACACCCCAATCCTCGATGAGATGCATCACAATAAACCACAAAATCAACAGTACCTGATGGGATAGTCAATATCTGTAATGCCCGGTTACTCGTACAAATGATTAGTAATACGTTTATGTCATTATAGATAGTTATTTAGCTCATTATGTTTTACATATTGATTGAGGTATCAATATTGAGATTGAACATGACTTTTATATTGTTCATGGTGTATTGAGAATGAAAATATGTCTAAATAGTTATAGTAAGATGTGTAGGTAGAAGTAGTGTTATGAAGTTGATAGGAAATGAGATGAAATTGTGGTAGTTTTTACGAGTTTTAGCATAATGATTTGAATATTGATCCAAATTGAGTGAGGCCATAACCATTAGAAAGCTAAGATATAATGCAACAACTTTCATGTTTTGGGTTTTGTCCAAATCATTGTGGAAGACAAGCCAAAAGTGCCCCGAAGTGTGTCGTGTATACCGTCATTCCCTCACTGACACATGTTAGGAGAATGAGCATAACTTTTTACTCAGACCTCCAAATGACCTGAAACTAATTGGAGATTCAAGCCAAGACATAGGGCTACAACTTTCATGTTTACCACTTTTCAGATTATGCACGAAAGAGCCGTTTCTGGAGCGATCTTTGATGAAGTAGTGCGCAGAGACAGAACAGGTGGCGCTCGAGCGGTAGAAAATGACTGCCCGAGCGCCGGTGCATTTCAAGCCTAGTATTATTACAGAACATTCACCGCCTTGCATGAGAAAAGATAAGTATCGATTTTCTAAGCCATTTTATCAGTTCTTTCCTTTCCTTTCACAGCAAGACACGAAAGAAAAACCAAGAAATCTTCCTCCAAAGTTCCCTTCTTCATTCCTTTCATCATTTTGAGGTTAGAACTTAGTGATCCATCCCAACAGCTTCCTAAAGGTGTAAGTTTTCATCTCTTTTGGATTCTATACATGTAGAGGACAATAAATGAGTGATTTTTCACCTAGTAAATACATAGTGATTGGTTTATTGATGTATTTGACAGCATAAGGACAACAAACATCGTCTCAAACAAGTATTCGTATGCTTGGACAGTAAGTTGGCATGTTCTTGAAGTAATACATGAGTAATATTATGATTTCAAATACTTCCCATTGATTATTGCTATATGTACATTGTTACTATCTTATTGATGAAAATATAGCACCATATTCCTTTGTTATGTATTAAATATGTAAGAAACTCATGAATATTGATGATGGGTGCTATGTTATGAACATGAACATGAATATGAAAAGAAAAGGATGGATTTTTACATGATATATAGCTTGTTGACATCATGGGTGGTTTTAAGTCCACCAAAGCTATTGGCCAATATATGTTCATGGGGCGTGGGGTTGCCAAAGGTTGCTCCCTGACGTCCAACACAGTAGTAGCTATATAATAAAGCAAGCACGGTAGTACAGGTCAACTAATGAGGCTCAAGTACAAAAATGAACATGAATATATGCTATGATATGACATGGTTTAAAGATTCATTGTTGTCACGACTTGATATGTATGTTCCTTCGACGCATATTGATACATACAAGTGCCCACTTATTGAGTCTTATAAACTCACGTAGCTCATGTATTACGGGATCAGGTAGTAGAGAGACGTAGGATGCCGGTTCGCCAATGGATGCTTGTGACGTGCCTTACCTCGACAAGAACCGGGACTTCTTATTGTATAGTTTCCGCATATGTATTGTACGAAAATATGTCAGGGTTTGAAACAAGTTTTACAATGTTTATGTCTAGGTGTATGATGATACAGAATATGTTTGTATGTAAGAATACGATTATATATATGTGTTGATGTTGATGCTTGAGATGAGTTTTTGGTTTTTACAAGAATGTAGGGACATCATGCCAAAATTTTTATAAACCGTCAAAGTGATGCCCCTTGTTTGATTTGCTTCATACTACAGTTATATAAGTCAAATCCTATTTTGATTATGGTAATTATGCTAAATATAGAGTAAGGGTGTGACATTTTAGTTGGTATCAGAGCCCACGGTTCTTCGACAGGGAAGACACTGCACTTCATCCACATGGAGAACTCGGCAAGTAAGTATCTTTGTATCCCATAGTTTATGCTAAGTTATGTGTCTATGTGATCTATATGTAGGTTAAGATAAGCGACGATGCCACCTAAACGTAAGGTACCTGAAGGAGAGTCATCTAAGGGCAAAGCCCCAGCGGTCGAATGTGAGGGCAGTGCGCCACGACCTATAGATGATTTCGCTCAGCTGCTCCAGCAACAAGCAAAAGTCCATGGGGAGCAGATACAACAATTACTTGAGATGCAACAGACTACTCATGAGCAGGCACACGCACAAGTCATGGTACCAAGAGAAGGACCTGTTTAAACAGATGTGTACGATCGTTTTCGACGTCTAAATCCTCCGAAATTTATGGGAAGCACTGATCCGACAGTAGCAGAAGAATGGATTAAATCATTGGAGTCCATCTTCTCCTACCTTCATATGGAAGATGTTGACAAAGTAACTTGTGCCGTCTTTTGTTAACAAAACATGCAAGAATATGGTGGGAGAGTGCAAGGGTTGCATTACCTGTTGGACCATTGACATGGGAAACTTTCAAAACTGTATTTTACAACAAGTAGTTCAGTAAAGATGTACGAGCCAAGAAAGCCAGCGATTTCCTTAACCTGAAGCAAGGAACCATGTCAATGACAGAATACATACAACAATTTGAGACTGGAGTCCAATATGTACCGTATATTGCACACGATGACACAAGTAAGGGCGAACACTTCATGCGGGGACTTCGCTTTGAAATTAAAAGAGATGTACGGATGTCGAAAGTTGCTACATACGGAGAGATAGTAGAAAGAGCACTTATGGCAGAACAAGATGAACATGACATTGACAGGGACAGGCAACAACGAAGGCAGCAGTACTTTCAGAAGAGCCAAGGAACGGGACAAGGCAAAAAGACTGATAGCATGGGTACTAGACCAGAGGAACCCCGTGGCAAGGGTCCCCCTCCACGTAAAGAACAGGACAGACCACCTTGTCCTAAATGTGGCAAACTTCATAGCGGGGAATGTATGCAAGGTTCCAATGTTTGTTATCGTTGCAAAAAGCCAGGGCATCTCGCCAGGAATTGTCCAGGGAGTTCTGAGAAAGTACAGGGACGCCTTTTCTCCATGACTAAAGAGGAAGTGGATGCGGATACATCGATGATCACTGGTATGTTCTTGATTTCTGGTATTACTGCTATTGTTTTACTAGATTCAGGAGCCACGCATTCCTTTATTTCGTAATCGTTTGTAAGGAGACTGGGCATTACAGCAAGTACAACAGAGGCACAACTCGCCACAGCCTTACCTTCCGGGCAAGAATTACAGACAGATCAGATTGTGAGAGTGTGTCCAATATATCTCCAAGGCCATCAGATGTATGCTGATTTGATAGTTTTGAGGATGACGGATTTTGATGTGATATTGGGAATGGATTGGCTCTCGAAGTACAGAGTTACTATTGACTGTGGCATAAAGATGATCAAATTTGCGACGATAGGAGCTGAACCATTCACAGTAGCAAGTGCAGGTATATCCTTACCTCTTCGGATAATCTCTTGTATGAAGGCTTGTAAATTACTATAGAAGAGGTGTCAAGGATATTTAGCATCTGTGTTAACTATTGACCCAACTGTTCGTGAATTAAAAGATACAGATGTTGTTTGTGAGTTTCCAGAGGTCTTTCTGTGGATCGACTTACGAAATCAGCTCACTTTCTTCCGGTGAAGACCACATACACGATGAATCAATATGCTGAAGAATACATCAAGGAGATAGTGAGGCTTCATGGCATCCCAGTGTCCATTGTATCTGATAGAGATCCCAAATTTACGTCTGCATTTTGGAAGAGTTTACATCATGCTATGGGAACTCGATTGGCATTCAGTACAGCATTTCACCCTCAAACTGATGGACAATCAGAACGAGTAAATCAGATCTTAGAAGATATGTTGAGGGCCTGTACTATTGATTTTCCAGGCAGTTGGGACAGTAAACTACCGTTGGCTGAATTTACCTACAACAATAGCTATCAGTCAAGCATTGGAATGGCACCATATACTGCATTATATGGTAGAAAATGTCGATCTCCAGTACATTGGGATGAAGTAGGAGAAAGAAAGTTATTAGGCCCTGAATTGGTACAACAGACAGCCGAATTGGTGACCAAGATCAGAGAAAGAATGCACACTGCCCAGAGTCGACAGAAAAGCTATGCTGATGTGCGACGTCGACGATTGGAATTTCAGGTTGGTGACCATGTATTTGTAAAGATATCACCATTGAAGGGCATATTACGTTTTGGTAAGAAAGGAAAATTGAGTCCAAGATATATTGGTCCATTTGAAATCTTGGAAAGAATAGGAGACAGAGCCTACCGAGTTGCTTTACCACCAAACTTGTCAAACGTTCATAATGTTTTTCACGTTTCCATGCTACGAAAGTATTTAGCTAATCCTTCTCATGTTCTTCATTATGAACCGTTGGAGCTTGCATCGAATCTCTCATATGAAGAACGACCGGTACAAATCCTCGATAGGAAATCAAAAGTGTTACGAGGCAAGGAAATACCCTTAGTGAAACTGTTATGGCGTAATCATACAATTGAAGAAGCAACTTGGGAGCGAGAAGACGAGATCCAACAGAGATATCCTGAACTATATGGTATGTCAAATTTCGAGGACGAAATTCTTTGAAGGAGGGGAGAATTGTAATTCCCGGTTACTCGTACAAATGATTAGTAATACGTTTATGTCATTATAGATAGTTATTTAGCTCATTATGTTTTACATATTGATTGAGGTATCAATATTGAGATTGAACATGACTTTTATATTGTTCATGGTGTATTGAGAATGAAAATATGTCTAAATAGTTATAGTAAGATGTGTAGGTAGAAGTAGTGTTATGAAGTTGATAGGAAATGAGATGAAATTGTGGTAGTTTTTACGGGTTTTAGCATAATGATTTGAATATTGATCCAAATTGAGTGAGGCCATAATCATTAGAAAGCTAAGATATAATGCAACAACTTTCATGTTTTGGGTTTTGTCCAAATCATTGTGGAAGACAAGCCAAAAGTGCCCCGAAATGTGTCGTGTATACTGTCATTCTCTCACTGACACATGTTAGGAGAATGAGCATAACTTTTTACTCAGACCTCTAAATGACCTGAAACCAATTGGAGATTCAAGACAAGACATAGAGAAACAACTTTCATGTTTACCACTTTTTCAGATTATGCACGAAAGAGCCGTTTCTGGAGCGATCTTTGATGAAGTAGTGCGCAGAGGCACAACAGGTGGCGCTCGAGCGGTAGAAAATGACCGCCCGATCGCCGGTGCATTTCAAGCCTAGTATTTTTACAGAACATTCCGCGCCCGGGCGGTCGAAAATGACCGCCCGAGCGCCGGCTTGCATGAGAAAAGATAAGTATCTATTTTCTAAGCCATTTTATCAGTTCTTTCCTTTCCCTTCACAGCAAGACACGAAAGAAAAACCAAGAAATCTTCCTCCAAAGTTCCCGTCTTCATTCCTTTCATCATTTTGAGGTTAGAACTTAGTGATCCATCCCAACAGCTTCCTAAAGGTAAGTTTTCATCTCTTTTGGATTCTATACATGTAGAGGACAATAAATGAGTGATTTTTCACCTAGTAAATACATAGTGATTGGTTTATTGATGTATTTGACAGCATAAGGACAACAAACATCGTCTCAAACAAGTATTCGTATGCTTGGACAGTAAGTTGGCATGTTCTTGAAGTAATACATGAGTAATATTATGATTTCAAATACTTCCCATTGATTATTGCTATATGTACATTGTTACTATCTTATTGATGAAAATATAGCACCATATTCCATTGTTATGTATTAAATATGTAAGAAACTCATGAATATTGATGATGGGTGCTATGTTATGAACATGAACATGAATATGAAAAGAAAAGGATTGATTTTTACATGATATAGAGCTTGTTGACATCATGGGTGGTTTTAAGTCCACCAAAGCTATTGGCCAATATATGTTCATGGGGCGTGGGGTTGCCAAAGGTTGCTCCCTGACGTCCAACGCAGTAGTAGCTATATAATAAAGCAAGCACGGTAGTACAGGTCAACTAATGAGGCTCAAGTACAAAAATGAACATGAATATATGCTATGATATGACATGGTTTAAAGATTCATTGTTGTCACGACTTGATATGTATGTTCCTTCGACGCATATTGATACGTACAAGTGCCAACTTATTGAGTTTTATAAACTCACGTAGCTCATGTATTACAGGATCAGGTAGTGAAGAGACATAGGATGCCGGTTCGCCAATGGATGCTTGTGACGTGCCTTACCTCGACAAGAACCGGGACTTCTTATTGTATAGCTTCCGCATATGTATTGTACGAAAATATGTCAGGGTTTGAAACAAGTTTTACAATGTTTATGTCTAGGTGTATGATGATACAGAATATGTTTGTATGTAAGAATACGATTATATATATGTGTTGATGTTGATGCTTGAGTTGAGTTTTTGGTTTTTACAAGAATGTAGGGACATCATGCCAAAATTTTTATAAACCGTCAAAGTGATGCCCCTTGTTTGATTTGCTTCATACTACAGTTATATAAGTCAAACCCTATTTTGATTATGGTAATTATGCTAAGTATAGAGTAAGGGTGTGACAATATTGGTGCACTGGTCAGTCTTTTTTTCAGCTCTACAAAGCTGAACTCACATTCCTCAGACCAAACATATGGAGCATTCTTCTGAGTCAACTGTGTAATCGGTTTGGCAATACTCGAGAAATCTTTGATAAATCGACGATAATATCCTGCCAAACCCATAAAACTGCGAATCTCGGGTACAGATGTCGGTCTCGGCCAAGAAATCACTGCCTCAACCTTGCTGGGATCAACTGATATCCCGTCTCCGAATATAATATGTCCCAGAAATACTACCTGTCTCAACCAAAACTCACATTTCGACAGTTTAGCATATAACTTCTCAGCCCTCAAAATTTTCAACACAGTTCTTAGATGACCAGCATGCTCAATCATATTCTTTGAATAAATCAAAATATCATCAATGAATATGATAACGAAATCATCCAAATATCTCTGAAAGATACGGTTCATCAACCCCATAAATACCGCCGGTGCATTCGTCAAACCAAACGGCATGATAATAAATTCATAGTGTCCATACCTGGTTCTGAATGCTGTCTTAGAGATATCAGAGTCCCTGACTCTCATTTGATGGTATCCAGACCTCAGATCGATCTTGGAATATACTGAAGAACCCTGCAACTGATCAAACAAATCGTCAATGCGAGGCAAGGGACATTTATTCTTTACCGTTGCCTTATTCAGTTGTCGGTAGTCGATACAAAGCCTCATCGAACCATCTTTCTTCCTTACGAACAGTACTTGAGCACCCCAAGGAGATACACTCAGTCTGATATACCCCTTGGCCAGTAAATCCTCCAACTGTTCTTTCAATTCTTTCAACTCAATCGGTGCCATTCGGTATGGAGCCCTCAAAATCGGAACTGTACCTGGCATCAACTCAATGCTGAAGTCTATCTCTCTCATCGGAGGCAATCCAGGAATCCCATCTGGAAAGACATCAGCACACTCGCACACCACTGGCAACTCCGCCAATGCTGGGCTCGATCTCAGTAAATCAACTGAATAAACCAGGAATCCATCCGCTCCTTTCTGCAACAATCGAGTCATATTCATAGCAGATATCAAAGGAATTCTGGCACGAGAACCATACCATAAAATTTCCACTCCTCAGCCATCTCAGGTCTGAATCGAACAATCTTGTGGAAACAATCAACTGTAGCTCTGTACTTGGTTAGTATATTGATACCGATAATACAGTCAAAATCAGACAACCCAAGCACAATAAAATCTAACTCAATCTCATGCCCTTCATACTGCAGTGTACAATGTTTAATCGACTTCACGGATATTAAACCTTTCCCCAACGGAGAAGAAACAGACACTACAGCAGATAGGGATTCAACAGGTAATGCATGACTCAATGCAAATCTCTCAGATATAAATGTATGCGATGCACCAGTAGCAATCAATACATATGCAGGATAACCAGAAATAAAACATTTACCTGCAACAACATCGTCAGGTGCATCCTGTGCCTGCTCCTCAGTCAAAGTGAACACTCGGGCCTGCTGTCTAGGAGGCTGGCTCGCTGTCTGGCTCCCTCCTAGCCTCGGCTGTGACTGGGTAGGCGGTGCTGGCTGGAAGGAATGAACGACAGAAGATCGTCTTCCTGTCTGAGCCACTGATTCAGATGACTCAGCGGCCTGGGATCCCTGGGCACCTTGCTGTGGACACACTCGGGCAACGTGTCCATGCTATTTACAAATGCGGCAGTTGCTGAACACTCCTCGGCACTGCTCTTTGGAATGCTTCCCTCCACAAGTGCTACAGTAAGGTCCTGTATAACTCTGGCCATGACCAGTCTGTCTCGAGCCACTCGAACTGGAGGAGCTACTTCCAGATTTCTTGAATTGCTTTCTCTTAGCTTTCAGGAAATCTTTCTTCCCACTACCACTGCCGCTCTCAAATCGAGAAGATGGTGGAGACATCTGTGATCTCGGTGTTGAAGGCACAAACGAAACCTCTTTCTGTCTCATCAGACCGGCTTCGGCTCCCTTGGCTCTTTTCAAGGCATCAGTGAAATTTTTTGGCCTCCCGGTATTCACAAAGGTAAAGATTTCAGGATTTAGGCCATTTATGAACTGGTCCGCAACGGCCTCATCATGTTCAGCTACGTGGGGAGCAAATCGGAGCAGTGTAGAGAATTTGGCCACATAGTCCTCAATATTTAGCTGGCCCTGTCTCAAGTTTGCGAACTCGGCTCCCTTGTCCTTCCGATACGACACTGGAAAGAACCTTTGATAAAATTCAGTTCTAAACACATTCCAGGTAATAACTGTACCTCGGTGTTCCAATGCCCGCTTTGTTGTGATCCACCAGTTTTTAGCAACGTCGTGTAACTGGTGTCCTATCAATTTCACCCTCCGCTCATCAATATACTCTAACGACTCGAACATCATTTCAATATCGTCCAACCAACTCTCACACTCCACGGAATTCTCCGTACCCTTCAAAGTGGGTGGATGGAATGACTGAAACCTTTTCAACAATGTCTCCATTGGAGTGGCTGTAACGTCCATTGGAGGATTTGAAGTACTATCCTGTTCAGGTACTCTTCTCGGAGGCATATCTGATAATCAAAAGGATTAGTAATCCCAATACACAAATATGTTTCAGTCCTCCTCCGATCATCTTACTGCTGATCCAGAATCGGTGCTGAGTCATTCTCAATAACACATGTTTTCAAATCAAGTCAGATAAACAGATAAACATGCATTATAAAGCAGTAAATTATGCTAGCACTCATAGGTAAGGAAAGAAAAATCAATCTACCCCGCTCACTAGCTTCTTTCTCAATTTAAAGGATCTATCGCTCTGATACCACCTGTTGTGGGGACCCGAACGCTAATCATGTTCTTAATCATCATTGGGACTATTTAATCAATTATAAAACATGGTCTAATTTTTTTTATTTTTATTTTTAATGCGGAACGTAGTGAAATAAAACGTATATACATCTCAGTATAAAAGTACAAGTCCTGTATCACATACATTTATTCAACTAAGGTTTAACAGCTAATATCAAGTGTCCAAACCTATCTCTAATCCAAGTCCGGAGCCTCCACTCTAATCATGGTCTCTCTTCATCTCCTCAACCCTGAACCTGTCCCACCTGTTCTCATGCACACATACAAACACGACAACAGCCGGATAATTCCAGTGAGAATATAATTCCGATATAAATCAACGAAACATGCAATCATATAAACAAATATAAAGCATGTAACAGATAACAACAATATGTATCAAAATCTAAAACATAATCAATATCAGACTGTCGACAATGCTCGTAACTTTACAATTCAGACTAGACTCAATCCTAGTCTAGGGATCCCGGTTTCCAGAAGTTAGCATTCCATATCGATCACCAGTAATAGAAGAAATTCCGATTCTATCCACATCGATATGGTATCGATCACCAGTAATAGAAGAAGCTCTGATTCTATCCACATCGATATAGTATCGATCACCAGTAATAGAAGAAACTTCAATTCTATCCACATCGATAGCCAATCATTCGGTGACAGACTTTGGCACTTTCGCCAATACACTATCTTGTGACATCGTGCAATGTGCCCGTGGCGATCCCGCCATTATCAGGCACTTCTGTCACAAGATTACTCGTCTAATACCTGCTATCTATAAATCAAGAGAACAAGTACATCAATCAAATGTATGCAAATATCAATGCAATAAAGTAAAGTATGTGATTTAGGGAAACTCAAGTCTAAACCGCCTCAAGTCGATCTCCCAATACCACATTGACTTATACCTACCGTTTGTAGTCTCGGTCTGAAGCAATATCAGTTCTGAACTCAAGACTGTCTCTGTAAATCTGAAACCATATATCGAGAATCATAATATCAATATTCCATTCTCAATTCAACACTGAATCTGATTATTCTGGATTTAATTCAAAATCCACGGCATAACGGTAAAATCTCAATATCCCCGTCAATACAACATTACCAGATAACAGTTACAATCCATAACCAATCTCCAATACAATCTATAATCCAGTCACAATTCAAATCTGTCCGGTATAAATCAATATACCTTGAAAATTCATAACAATTGTATAACCAATCTGTTCTCGGTTCTACGATGTCTAATATCTCAAGAACATCATATATCAATCCTATCCGATTCTGACAATACCATAATTTCAAACCACAACAAAACATAAGAACACTTACGTCCTTTTGTAGCTCTTGACGAGAGGAACACGGAAACATGTTCGGATGTAAATTCTGACAGACGGATTTTGGGCAACCTTCAAATTTCTAAACTAAAAGGCGTAAGGATTTCCGTAGCTTTCTCGTTTCCTTTCTTCAGCTTTCTGAAGGAGAAGGAAACTTATATATATATCAATTGCATGTCCAAGCAACGTGGCACCTTTTTCTTGTTTCTCAGGCGGCACTCGGGCGGTCATAAGTTACTGCTCGGGCGCGGAACGTTCTGCCCGAGTGCTCATTTGTTATCCACTGGCGCTCGGGCGGTCAAAAACTACCGCTCGGGCGCCAAACGTTCTGTAAAAAGGCAAAGATGGTGGAGCACTGGGCTCGGGCGGTCCTTTTCTACCCCTCGGGCGCCACAAGTTCTGTCCAACTTCTTGGCTTGTATTGCACCGACGCCCGGCTACCCCACTCGAGCTCCTACAACACTTCTGATTACATTAATTAAATCTCGGGCATTACAACTTTCCTGCTCAATGCATCCGCAACTACATTAGCTTTGCCAGGGTGGTAGTTAATGTCACAGTCATAGTCTTTCACTAGCTCCAACCAACGCCTCTGACCCATATTCAGCTCTTTCTGCGTAAGAAGTACTTGAGGCTCTTATGGTCGGTAAAGATCTGGCACTTCCCTCCGTACAAATAATGCCTCCAAATTTTCAAGGCAAATACTACGGCTGCCAACTCTAGATCGTGGGTAGGGTAGTTCTTCTCATGGATTTTCAACTGACGAGAAGCATACGTTATCACCTTCCCATGCTGCATCAACACTGCGCCTAGACCGAGCTTCGAAGCATCGGGATACAAAACAAAGTCTCCGGGCTCTAACGGCATGGCCGATACTGGTGCTGAGATAAGAGCTTGCTTCAAAGTATCGAAGCTCTTCTGACACTCATCGATCCACACAAATTTAGCATTCTTCTTTATCAACGACGTGAGTGGAACTGCGATAGAGGAGAATCCCTGAATAAACTTTCGATAATATCCTTCTAGCTCATAAAAACTACGGATCTCTGAAGCATTCTGCGGCACAACCCAATCTCTGACTGCTGCAACTTTCGCTGGGTCTACCTCGATACCGCTGCTAGAAACGATGTGGCCTAAGAACGCCACATTCTCTAACTAGAACTCGCATTTACTGGACTTTGCGAATAACTTGTGCTTTTGCAAGGTCTGCAAAACTGTGGTCAGATGTCTGCTGTGCTCCTCATGATTCTTTGAGTAGACGAGAATGTCGTCTATGAATACTATCACGAACTTATCCAGATACGGCTGAAATACGCGATTCATGAGATCCACGAAGATCGTTGGCGCATTCGTCAAACCGAACGGCATCACAAGGAACTCAAAGTGGCCATGACGAGTTCTAAAAGCAGTCTTGAGAACATCGGCATCTTTCACCCTCAACTGGTGATAACCAGAACGCAGATCAATCTTTGAGAATACTGAAGCTCCATGCAATTGATCGAATAGATCTTCAATCCTCGGAAGTGGGTATTTGTTCTTCACTGTTACTCTGTTCAACTCCTGGTAATCAACGCAGAGCCTCATCGAACCATCATTCTTCTTCACAAACAAGACGGGCGCACCCCATGGCGAAAAACTCAGGCGAATGAACTCCTTGTCAAGAAGTTCCTGAATCTGCTTCTTGAGTTCTGCCATCTATGTCGGCGCTAATCGGTACGGCGCTTTTGAGATAGGTGCGGTACCTCGCATAAGCTCAATAGAAAACTCCACCTCTCGCACAGGTGGCATACCAGAGACGTCATCGGGAAAAACGTCTAGAAAGTCCCTGACAATTGGGAAATCGGAGGCTGACTGACTGGGTGTCTCGGGAATAGATGCAAAAGTGGCTAAAAACGCTCGACACCCTCTACTCATGAGCTTCCTAGCCTGAACACAAGATATCATACGCAGTAAATGAAAGTACCTGTCTGGTTCGAATAAAAACTGCTCTATCCCGAGCGGTCGGACTAGAACAGATCTCCGCTGGAAATCAATCAAAACTTTGTTCTTTAATAGCCAGTACATACCCAGAATGATATCAAACTCTGGCATCAGCAATACGATAAGATCCGCATAAACAAGATTGTCATGAAGTTCGAGGTCTATGTCTCTGACCACATTAGTAGTTGTCAGCTCCTCTCCCGAAGGCAGTACTACTGAATACGCTACATCTAGCCCAATGGTCTTGACCTTGAGCAAATTCGCAAAGATCTCTGAAATGAATGAACGAGTAGCCCCTGAATCTATCAAGGCATTCGTAGCTTAACCAGCTATAAAAATTCTTCCTGAAAGGTTGGAACATCAAGCTGAACCCAATAATTACAAGAACAAACTTATAAACATGCGAAGGTCAAAGTTCTTCTAACCTAAATTCCCGAAATAACGCTGATTAAAGCATGCAATCCTATCACAAATTCTAAGTTCAAGATCTCAAACCAAAATATTAAATTCCAAATACAGATTTAAAGCTTTAAGATACCTGTCATGAGCATTGTCTCTGGATTCGTCTCCGCTGCATGGAGGGCAAAAACTCTGCCTTGGGTAGGCAGACTCCGTTGAGGGCACTCCTTCAGTAAGTGTTCAGGACTACCACACTTGTAGCACTTCCCCGAACCATACCTACAAACTCCAGTGTGGCGGCGTGAGCACTTGGCACAGACTGGGTACTCCGAGGTCCTCGGGACTACACGTTCCTGCTGCTGCTGTCCTCTGTTCCTGGATGGACCGTGGAAAGGCTTCTTACTCTGATGCTGCTGATGAGAAGGGCGGTGCGGTGCTTGGACCGGTCGCTTGCCCTAGCGATCTCTCTCAATGTCATTCTGATCCTGCTCTGCAGCTAAAGCTCTGGAGATAGCGACATCATAGGTAGTAGGGCCAGCCACCCTAACATCACGGCGCAAGATCGGTCGTAGCTTGTCTCCAGCATCATTTGCAATCAGGGGTACAAAATGGCAACCCCTCTCAAACTTACGGATAAACTCCATAACAGTCATATCTCCCTGCCTCAGGGTCATGAACTCCCTGGTCAATCTGGAACGCACCTCGTCAGTAAAATATTTAGAGTAGAATACCTCTGTAAAGCGTGTCCAGCTCAGTGTGGCCAAATTCAAGGCTACAGATGCTCCTTCCCACCACAAGCGGGCGTCTCCTCCAAACAGATAGGTTGCACAACGAACTCCATCATCATCTCCAAGCTCCATAAATTCGAAGATAACCTCGAGAGACTTAATCCAGCCCTCGGCAATCATAGGATCTGTCGTCCCTGAGAACTCCTTTGGTCTCATCTTCATGAACCGCTCATAGGTAGCCTCAGGCCCCGTCTGTCTGGCTCCCACAGCATTGTTTCCCGCAAACTATGCGAAGAACTGAGTCATCCCAGCTAACATCTGGGCGTTCATGTCCGGTGGTACATTTCTCTCCTGCCTATAATCCTCACCGTCCTCACGGCGAAGCTCATCATCTCTCATGCGATCAGGAATGCGTCTAGGAGGCATACTGTTCCATACATAACCCATACGTAACTAACATGCATAATTTCTATTATTTTTTTAAATTTAAATAAATACTGCATAATCATAATCTGGACATAAAACATTTCATGAAAACATGCTGTTAAAATATTTCATGCTTTAAACGAAATGCGGAAAAGTAAAACTTACAGACCGAAGACGTGACTTCATGAGCTTCTCGAGGTCAGTAGTAGTACAACCCTTTACAAGAACATAGGCTCTGATACCAACTGAAGAGGCCCGTATTTTGTATTTGTAAATTTGCGGAATTATTTAAAAATTTTCTCTTTAAATAAATAACATGCATCATTCATAAAATAGACTGATAAAAAGATTTAATGTTTAAAATAACAGCGGAAGTAATTATTGCTTTCAAAACCACACTTAAAAATAATTCATCAAAGTAAAAACTGAGTTTGAACATAAATAGTAAATGATAAAAAATGAGGTCCTCGGGTTCCTACTACTGCTGACCCAAGCTAGGTCACTGGTTCCCGCCCTCAGTCTCGACCTCATCAGTACCTACAACAATCAAGTCTAGTGAGTCTAAAGACTCAGCATGCATATATCGTGAATAGCAAGTAAATATATCATAAAATCGCATGCAACGCAAAAATATCGTATCGTAAAGCGTAAGGTAAAAATCGTGTCGTGAATAATTATAAATACGTGCATATCTAAAAAATCGTACGTAAAAGAGTTGCTCGATATAGCCCTGTCATAAATTATCATATCGTAATTTTTCTGTAGGGATAATGTTTCTACGCAAGTGGCACGTAACATAACTTGAACGTAAGCGCCTGATCATACTAAACCACAGTATACTGGTCGGTAGAGATCATCACAGCCCTTGGACTTGATATCCGTACCCATACATATTCATAAACCGGTTGTAAGTCACCGGGTGAATCAATCCCATAAGCGTAAGGTGGCCACAAGACATATCGCATATATCTCAAAAATAAACATTTTATATTTTATGCACGTAATATAATTATAACCCTGTTTTTACCGAATGAGGTGGATCGTTCACAGGCTCGCTGCGACCTAATTCTAACCTGAGAAACATGCAAATAATCTTGACTTGACAAAGATTTCATAACCGAACCAAAAACGAGACAATTACGCCCAACAAACTTAGTATTCAACCATGGCTTCGTACCAACCCGAACCGACATTGAACCATCGTTTAGCCATGATTAAAATACCCCTAAAATACTGGAAAACATAACCCTAGGGCTGTAATACATGAAAAATGTTAATGGAGGCCAAAATCATGAAACGCTTTTCGAGAGTCACTTTGGCACATTGCACCGTAAATTCTCTTACGACTTCTAAACTTAACCAAATCACGAATGGATAAAAAACGACCTTCCTAACTTATTGAGGTACTGTCTACTCCAAGGCCATAGGCTAAAAGCCAACCAAGAACTCAAACAAGCCTCCTGAACCGCAACACTGCTGCTGTCAAATTTAAGTGGCAGCAACTGTGATTGCTTCGCTTCGATTACAAGGCTAATGGCCATTGGGGCTTGAACCACCGACCAGAGCCTCTTCCCAACATCCTAAGGTGTGGCATGAACCATGGCTAAGGGCCCTAGGCCAACCACAATCCAAGCAAACACCTAAGACAACACAAAACTCCCACCTGAGAACCATGCTGCGCGCGTGGGGTGTATTGTTTTATTTTGCTGTCATTTTCATTCCAGTGGCCATATGATCAACCATGGCATGATCTAGACATCATGAGGTATTGTGTGAACCATGGCTAAGGGCTAGAAGCCAACCAAGATCCACCCCAACACCAAGAAGCCGAAGCTTCACTCACATAGGAAATGAGAAAATCGAAGGGGCACTTGTGTTGTTGCTTTGAAATTTCGATGGATCCATGAACCAAGCCTTGAAAGGCTGTCTTGGTCACGTCCTAGACATGCTAAGGGAAGGTTTTAACCATGGTTACAGGCCTTAGACCAATCAAGTTTCGAACCCTCGCCTTAGACAAACAAGAATCAAAATCAGACTCAAACTCGCAACTATGGAAGAAGTTGCTGTCAAGTCTCTTCCTTGCGTGCATGGGCTGGAACCAATGAACCAACATGACTCTAACCCACCCTAGTACATGCCTAGATGCAGCTTGGAGCACCTGGAACCGACCAACTCCCTGTAATCACAAAAACAACTCAAAACGTGAAGCATGTAGGAATGGCCGAGAAGGGGTTGTGCAGTTTTTTATGAAATGTTGCTGTCATGTTTCGGTTTTGCTATTAAAATCATGAACATGTGATGTTTTAAAATACCTATAGGACTTGAGTGAAGAGCAAAGAACAATATAAACATGCCTGGAATTTGTTTTGAAGAAAACAAACAACACGACGAACACGACGCGATCGAGACGGAGTTTTCTTTCTTATTTTCTCTCTTGTTTTCTTGCTGCAACTCACGATTTTTGTTGCTGTTATTCTCTGAATTTTCGAAGGTGGGCTGAGGGAGGATGGCTAGATAATGAAGGGGAAGGTTACTAATTAAAAGGGGATTTGAATGGCAAAACAAATCTTTCTATCCTTGTTTCTTTGGGAGATAAGGAATGATGTGATATTATGGGATTGAGGGAGATTTAGGGGGAGGTGATGGCCGAGATTTGATGGTCAAATGCAAGGGAGAATGTTGAAAAATAAGAGTTGGAAATATTGAAAATTAGTGTGTGATGATGTATGTAATGATGTAATTATTTTTGGATTATTTCCAAAAATATTCTATAACTAGGCCTCTCAATGTGTGAAGAAAATCACAATTGAGTAGAGAGAAAATTTTATAAAGTATGTAGTTTAATATATTTTGAGAATTTGAGATTTTTTCTTTTTATCTTAAATTTTTACTTTTAACAGATTTGTACATTTTTTTAATTATCTTAAGGTTAATTATGTATGTAGCACGGATTTTCGCTTGCGCCTATATTGAAAACATTTGAAGCAAAATTAAACATGAAATAAAATTTCCAGTTAATGATCACTAAACTCAAGCCAATTTATTTTTTGCAGCTGGAAGATGAATTTATTTTGTAAAAAAGAAATATTTGTTTTTCAATGATTGAAACAGTAATTCCATGTAAACAATTCATCATTGTTCTATGAATTTGTATGTTTTTTATCCAGATCAACACAAAATTTCTTCGATTAATTATTGAAAACACCAATAAATTGATTTAAAACAAAAAATCAAAGGCGAAAAACAACAATCAACATTATGTATTATATTTTTTTAACCACAAAAATCCAATCCTTACAAACGAAAAGATTAATCATCAAACTTAACAAAGACAAGTAAATTATGGAGAACTAGTATGCAAAAATTGAAGGAATCAAGAATCCAAAACAAAATCAAAACTGCACACATGATATAGCATCATTACATCCATGATGGTACCCATCTTTCTCACAAAAAGTAATGAGCAAGTCTTTCGTGAGACTGGTTAACTTTACATATATTTACGACAAAGAGTAATATTTTTACATTAGTGACTATAATAAAATATGTGTCTCATAAAATTGACTTGTGATATTGTCTCACATGAATTTTAGTGAAAATTAAATCAATACTTGTTCACAAAATCAATTAATGCATTTTATGCGCCTAACTTGGAAGCTTTACCTTTAGGGGGCGTTTGGTTGGGGTGAGTGGGTGGGTTTATGATTTCTAAACCCACCTAATCCATCGTTTGGTACGATTTTTATTTAACCAACTCAATCATTCCTATAAATGATTAGGTTGTATTAGGTGTGATTAAATAATACCTTCTTCCCCCTAGGATTATTAATCTTTCCTGTATCCCTACCCTCTTTCCAATTCTACCTTTTTTCTTTCACCAACGTCGAACCACCTCCATCGCCGGACCGTCGTCGAGCCATCGTCGGACCGCCGCAGGACCGCCGTGACGCCGCCCTGTCGCCGACCGCCGGCAGACTGCTTCCCGCCACCGTCAGACCAACGGACCACCTCCGTTCCCGACCGCCGTCAGCCGCCGGACCACCGTCGGCTGCGGGACCACCTCCCGCCGTCGGCTGTCTCCCGCCGCCGGTCGTCGCCAGACCTCCGTTGCCAGGCCGTCGTCGGACCACCGGCGGAATAAATAAGAAAAATTAAAGAAAATGGCAACTTTGTCATTTCATCAAAAAATTCAAAATTATCTCATACTTAAAAATCATACCAAACACACTACTATTTTATATCATATATTATATTTCTATCACAATCATTTTGTTTATCATTTACATATTAATCATTAGTTTATTTTATCCTCCAACCAAACGCAGTCTTACTATATTGAGAAATCTTCATAGAAAGCCCCTTTCGATACTGTGACATAGGTAGAGACACGGTCAAAGTAATATATGAATACAAAGACAAGTGAGGGCTAGTTCTGAAATAAAATTTTATAATAAATTTATTATTTTTTACTAATTATTATTGTAATCATAATAAACATTTTTAGTAGCTATTATTTTGAAATTAATTAAGAAATTATTTTACAATTATAATTAATTTCTATTTCATTTTTCTGATATCAATCTTTTGAATGAAGAGTAGGTCTTTTGTGAGACGGTCTCACGAATATTTATCTGTGAGACGGGTCAACCCTAACGATATTCACAATAAAAAGTAATACTCTTAACATAAAAAGTAATACTTTTCATGGATGACCCAAATAAGAGATCCGTCTAACAAAATACGACCTGTGAGACCGTCTCACACAAGTTTTTGCCTTGAATGAAATAAACATATCATTTCATTCTTATCATTATTTAGTTCCAAAGTTGATTTCATTCCTATTTTGTTTCATTCCAGTATATCAATCATGGTCTTCCTATTTGTTGCTCAATGTTTAATAAGATAAAAATATATTTAAAAAAAAAACTTCGATAAAAATAACAGTATCATTTTTCCGCTCAAACATTATTTTTGAATATAGAATATGACATCAGCATTTAAAATAAATTTAATAAACATGCAATTTCATGTCGTTTAATGCCTAGAGAACTTTTAAAATTTTGTTCAATGATCATTTAATTAAAGTGGGATAGAGTTCTGCATAAAATAAAACCGTAAAATGAAAATATATGGTTATTTTTTAATATTATAACCAGCTATATATACCTATTATTTTCGATTTAGAGAAGCAAAGACAAATAAGATCGATAGGCAAATTCATCCAATTATTCAAAGAAGGCATTATTGCCTCGACTCGACAGAAGAATGAAGCGACTGAAGAAATCTACTGTTTTAAATAGAAAGCGTCCTAAAAGTAAACTCCGACAGATGGTTAGTTTTCAACATCGTTCTCTTACTTTAATTTATAATTGAAACTCAAGTAGCTTACCTGTTTTTTCTTCTTTCAAAATCAAATTTCATGTATGAATCTCCTTTATTTGTGGTTCTTTGAATATTTTGCATCCTCGGAGTCAAACTCAACTGATTCATATAATACATATAACCGTTGATACAAGATGAAACGGGCATACAATTCGAGCTGTCCAATTATTTCGATCTGAAGAGTATCTACATAAGCTCGAAGTGAACCAAGTTGTCCACAATTACTCTGTGGCAGAACATATCAGCTTGAAGATTGATATGACAACATTATCTAAAGACAAGATATATTTATCGTCTAGCATATTTCAGAGAGTTGTCAACAATGATAGAATAAATGATATGTTGTTTGCCCCTTTTAACTAATGTCCAAGATATTTGAATTCGTTGTTACTATTTTCGGAAACACAACAAGGACATATGGCACTCTCTGCTTAATTCTTGGCTATCAAGTACTTCTGTGAGTGTTGTCTTTATTTATAACATTTTACTTATCTTATCTGTCATTACCCGTGTTGTTGATTCATTAACTTGAACTGATCTGTTGCACTATCATATATCTTATTCTCTTAGTAACTTGAGTTGTTTCCGTACTTAAAGTATTTTAGTAGCTCATTTTTACTTGGTCTTATTGGAATATTAACTGAAACTGATAACACATTTTGAGTTTCGCATTATTTTCATATTTTTATAACAATTCATTCACCCCACCTCCTCTGAACTGTTATCTTCGATCCTAACAAGTTATCATAGTGGTTTATTCCGATATCTGAATATCGGATATACTGTGATGACTTCTTTTAAAAAAATCCCCATGTTTCCAAAAGAAGAATATGATAACTTAAAAATCTGAATGCAGACACATCTATCAGCTCAAGACGATACATGTGTTATGTCATAACTAAAGGACCTATGAAAATCATGAAATCAAACATAGTTATTGTTGTAACAGACGATGCTCCTCGAACGATAGAGAAACCCATAATGGAGTGGACCACCAAAGATAAAAAAAAATAAAAAAAAAATTAAAAAAGAAAGCAATTCTGCTCAGCCTGCATATTTGTCTTCGAGCCTTTGGGAAAGATCCCAGTGGTATAATGTCACAAATGGTTCGATCTCTACGTAGAAAAATATGTTTAATTAAATGAAATAAACGTATAAACTCAAGTACTAATTAATATATTTGTGTCAAGATAAAATATATTTGTGTCAAGATAAAACAATTTCATAATTAACCAATATAATGATCACCATTGCTTAACAATGCGTCAATGAAATTATTGTAATGATCGACTCCAGCTTGATTGATTTCCCCAGTTCCATTTGATCACGAACACTCATATTAATTATATAATTACATAAATTAAAAACAATGCAAAATTGATGATTTATGTTTGCCTCTTTACTATTGTTGAAAGGAAAAATTATCTTGGATTCCAAGATATAATTTATTCTTTGAAATAATTTCTTCTTAAATTTAACTTCCTTATAGATAATATCTCATGAGATATTGAATGATTGGTTTTGCCTTTCTAGATATTATATTTATGATAATGATTTTCTAGATATGATATTTATGATAATGATTTTTAAGATTTGGTAATATTGACTTATAAAGAGATTGTTTCTAATAGAATTCTTGATTTCTATATCTTGTAGGTTTCCTTGTGGAGATAAAAAAGATAAATTGGTTTGATCTCATTTTGTCCAGAAAGGCAAAAAGTTGAAAATTGAAGGGAAATATATTTTCTCTGTTTATAATAACTTAACTTAAAATGATTTCTCTAATATTATCTTTTCCTTGATTGATTTGATTTGGTTAATATTTATTGATATTTTGTTTTTCCAGATAATATGGTATTTAATGTTATAATTATGCTAAGATTTAATGGAAATATGACATCCTTGTTTAAATAAAGTTTGTGACTAACAAAACTCTAATTTTTCATATTGTGTAGGAATCTTTATTGATGAAACCTAGGCTTATAAATAAGAGGTTGGATATCAAAGAGACAAAGAGTTTTTCGTGGAGAAAGTTTTTCGTGGAGGGGATTTACGTGAGGTGATTTTCGTGGGAGTTTTTCGTAGAGGCTTTCTCGATTAATCATTCAAGGTCTTTGGCACGTCGTGGTTCTCATAGAAAAACATTCAACAAAGACGTTGCTGTTTTGAAGAGGAGTCGACGGTTTTGTTTTTCACTCTTCACTTGAGAGTTTTCGTGGCTGCATATCGTGTGCACTTTGCAAGTCGTGGGTTTCAGAGAAAATTATTCTTCAAGGACGTTGATGTTTTTGAAGAGTGATGTTTCACGTGTTGCCGTGATTGTTGGAGACATCTCAGACAACACGCGTGCAAGTGTTAGCTGAAGACCGGGTTTTGTTGCTCCAGTTTTTGGCTTCACGTTTTTGTTTTCTTAATTGCGTTTTAGTGTTGTTCTTGGTTTTAGAAAGCATTTTATTTTCTCAACTTGTTGAGGAAATTTATTTTCGTTAAAATCACTAGTGATTTATTTTTTTGTAAACGTTTTGGTTTTCTAGTAATTAATTTTTGCCCTGAGGTACCGCACAAGTATTTATACTTGTGCATATTTAATCTTGTCCATCGTATTTATTTAAAGTCAATTTGTGTTACAAACTTTAATATTCAGCTGCATGTTGTCTTAAATGTTGTAACATTTGGCACAACACTTAATTCTAATAAAACACAAATTTATAATCTTACACTACTGTTATATAAACCTACATCTGTCAAGCAATATTCCTTACAAGTGGTATCAGAGCCTACTCTTGATATACTAAGTGCTGATTCTGGTTTTTGTTTTGTTTGACAGAAATATTTAAATGAACACCTCCTTGACTTCACTGTTGACAGAAAAACGTTGGCTGCAAGTGAATCTTTTAGGTGTTGCCACACCTAGGCGCAACACGTGTTCAAAATCAGTTTGTTTAAAATCTACATCTTCTTGAAATTCGAGTGTAGATGATGAGTTGGAAGCTGATGATGAAGAAATAAACTCTTGAGAGTGTACAAAAGCTTTATGAGGAGTTGTATATCGATTGGACCAAAAGAAACAAGCTTAACTCAACTCTCATGAAGGAGAACACCTAACTAAAAGCTGTGATTGCCAAACTTGAAGTAATCCCGAGCAAAAAAGATTTGGAACTAGGCAAGACCAAGGATGATCTTCAAAAAGCAACTAAGACTTTATCCAAGTTCAATTCGAGCACATCCAAGCTTGAATCTATACTCTTGATGGGAAGAGATGGCAAGAAAGGCTTAGGTTTCAAAAATTGTGTGTCTGAAATCGATGAATCTTCAAATTCAACGGTCTTTGTGAAAGGAAAAGCTTATACATTCACACAGTCACAACCCAAGCCCTCAATCAAAAGTTCTCCACCAAAAAGACAACATGTTGCGCCCGTTCCTAAGAAAAGAAAACGCAAGTATGTATATCATTACTGTTTTAAGCCTAGATATATCAGGTCCTACTGTTTTAAACTCAGAGATGACAACATGAATCAAAAGACAAGTCAGATGTTGCCCCGAATGTTACCCAACATTTCCCGTAACACCTCCAACCGCCGACCTAAAGTAATACAAATTTGGGTAACAAAGGTAAAAACTCACTGTAATGTTGTCTATACATCATTAAAAACTAACACTGAAGGTCACTGGTACTTTGATAATGGAAGCTCATACCATATGATAGGATCACGAGAACATATCACTGATTATGTTGATAAAAAATGTGGTAGAGTAACCTATGGAGGGAAAGCTAAAGGAAGGATTGTTGGAAAGGGAACATTGAATGTTGAAGGACTACCAAAGCTCCACAATATGCTTCATGTTGAAGGATTAAATTCGAATTTAATAAGCATAAGCCAATTGTGTGATGATAATCTGCTTGTCAAGTTTGACAAACATTCTTGTGAAGTTTTTGATGAAACTAACATGTGTATTATGACAAGTACAAGATCTTCAGACAACTGCTACCAAATAGGTGAAGAACTTTCATGCAAACATGCACAATTTAGTGAACTCGACCTTTGGCATCAAAAACTAGGTCATGTAAACTTCAAAACCTTGAAGAACTTGTGTAAGTACGATGCAGT
This sequence comes from Primulina huaijiensis, assembly GCF_012295235.1. Lineage (NCBI taxonomy): Eukaryota > Viridiplantae > Streptophyta > Magnoliopsida > Lamiales > Gesneriaceae > Primulina > Primulina huaijiensis. Next base: position 9,845,666 of record NC_133312.1, read on the forward strand.
ACGAGGTATACCTAATCTCTCTTCTGGTATACCATATGTGTGCGGAGACTGTCAAAAGGGTAAGCAGACTCGCATGTCACACCCAGTGTTGCCATCATCTGGGAAAACACACTGTCTGGAGTTACTACACATGGATCTTATGGGTCCTATGGAAGTCAAAAGTTTTGGAGGTAAGAAGTATTCTTTTGTATGTGTCGATGATTTCTCACGGTATTTATGGCTAAGTTTCATTAGGGAAAAATCAGACACTTTTGATGTGTTTAAACACTTAGTCACAAGAATCACAAACTTCCACAGTTTGAAGGTGAAAAGAATAAGGACTGATCATGGTAAAGAATTTGAGAACTCTTCATTCTCGTCTTTTTGTGACAGGAAAAGAATTTCACATGAATTTTCAGCACCAAAAACTCCACAGCAAAATGGCATTGTCGAACGCAATAATAGGACGTTGCAAGAAATGGCTAGGGTTATGCTAGCCTCGAAGAATATCTCAGAGCGTTTTTGGGCAGAAGCATTTAATACAGCTTGCCATATTTCAAAATAGGGTGTATTTAAGAAGTGGTTCAACCATGACTTCTTATGAAATAATCATAAGAAAGAAGCCTAATCTGAAATACTTTCATGTTTTTTGTTAAGTTTTTTATACTTTGAATGACAGGGATCAACTTGTAAAGTTTGATTCAAAGAGTGATAAGTGTTTGTTTTTGGGATATGCCACTAATAGTCTGATGAAACTTAAAATTAATAATTTATTATATGTTAAAACCTATATTTTAAAATTTAAGTTTCATTAAAATTATAAAATTATGTTATTTTAGTATTGTGTGTTTATATTTAAATGTCTTACTAAATATGTTTTATTTTCAGGTTTTCTACGTGTTGGTAAAATAATGATAACTCAAGCTAGAAAATTCAAATGGAGGTGATTCAAATATTTTTTGGAATCCTTGAGAAATTATCTACAACTTCGCAGAAGAAATGATTGCCTAAAAAGTTGGTTAAGATGATCAAATTGTGAAAATATCAAAAGGAGGACAAATTTACTTTCACCATGACCAGCATATAGTAAAAAAATCATAACTATTTCAATATTTAACCAAATGAGGTGAACCAAGTGGCAAAATTCATCTACAGACAATTCTCCACATGTTTGCTGTTTTGAGCTGAGTCAAATTCGGTGATTAAAGTCGTGGAACAAAGCATTGAAAGAAGGGGCATGGAATTGAAGTTGGAGGAGACAAAGACTACTATTACAACTACATTGCATTAATAGAATTTTTGACCCTTTCTCTCATTTGGCCTATAAATAGAGGCCTTGTGCTAGCTTGAGAATCATTCTATCTCATTGTAAAATATAGTGTGAGTGTGTATAAAAGTTCTAAGTTCCAATATATTTTTCATTTTCCAAATTATGAGTGATGTTTTTAGTGTTGATCAAAAGTAAGTTCATGGAAAGCTAAATCTATTATGTCAAGGTGAAGAGGATGAATTCTTGGTGAAGTAAGATTGTTTATATTTTGTATATTCTTTCTTTATTTCTTTTCATTTTGCTAATTTCTTTTTATTGTAGGTATAAAAATGAATTATTTGTTGTTATCAATTTACATCAAATGCTTGATACCATTGAAGTGGTTATCTTGATTTGTTGTTTAATTTTGATACAATAAATATTTCATCAATTATTATTGTTATATTATACATATATATATATATATATATATATTATATTTCATTTTGACGATAGCGTGACTCTGCCGGTTGTTCTAAATGAAATACTATGATATCTAATAATCTAACATTTACTTTATCGCAACTAACTTTTACTTTCCGCATCTAACATTTACTTTATCGCAACTAACTTTTACTTTCCGCATCTAACATTTACTTTATCGCAACTAACTTTTACTTTCCGCATCTAACATTTACTTTATCGCAACTAACTTTTACTTTCCGCATCTAACATTTACTTTATCGCAACTAACTTTTACTTTCCGCATCTAACATTTACTTTATCGCAACTAACTTTTACTTTCCGCATCTAACATTTACTTTATCGCAACTAACTTTTACTTTCCGCATCTAACATTTACTTTATCGCAACTAACTTTTACTTTCCGCATCTAACATTTACTTTATCGCAACTAACTTTTACTTTCCGCATCTAACATTTACTTTATCGCAACTAACTTTTACTTTCCGCATCTAACATTTACTTTATCGCAACTAACTTTTACTTTCCGCATCTAACATTTACTTTATCGCAACTAACTTTTACTTTCCGCATCTAACATTTACTTTATCGCAACTAACTTTTACTTTCCGCATCTAACATTTACTTTATCGCAACTAACTTTTACTTTCCGCATCTAACATTTACTTTATCGCAACTAACTTTTACTTTCCGCATCTAACTTTTACTTTCCCGCAACTAACTTATTAAATCATATATTTCATTTAGGCAATAGCGTGGCTCTGCCGGTTGTTCTAAATGAAATATAATGATTTAATTTAACATTTACTTTATGCAGTTATATATTTATATAGTTATATATATAATCATAGGTACCATATATAAAATATCGGTGAATTCGGTATTTTCTATAGTGGGAACTATATTATATTAGGTGTGTGTTTAAATATTTAATTTTCTTGGAACCATTATTTATGGTGGTTTCCTTTGTTTTACTTTTAGTTAAACAATATTGCATAAACCAAGAATAAATCCTCGAGCCTTGACAAAATTTATAATTTGTAAACTTCGTTCTTGCATTTGGTAATCTATAAATTAATAAATTTAAACTTAAAATAACCTCTCTGTGGATCGATCTCGTACTTACGAAATATATTACTTGCAGACAACCTACACTTGGGTGAATTATAATTTAAGTAGTAGCAAGTTTTTGGCGCCGTTGCCGGGGAGGTATAAATTAAGTTTATATTTGTTAATTATGTTTTATTTATAAGTATTGTGTTGTTTTTTTTATGAGTATTTGGAGTCAAAAAAAAGTGGTAGACTTATTCGAGTATCTGAAAATAATTTAAACATGGATGATAATTCAAATAATCAAGATAATGATAACAATAATAACAATAATAATAATAATAATCAAGAACATGATCAATTAAGAACACTTAGGCACCATATGAACCCTATTAGAACTAGTGCCCCATCTTGTTTAGTTTTTCCTCCTGATGCATCTAATTTCAACTTTAAACCTCAAATTATTCAACTTTTACCAAATTTTCATGGCTTAGATTCTGAAAATCCATATTTACATCTAAGAGAATTTGAGGAAGTTTGTAACACTTATAATGATCAAAATTGTAGCATGGATATAGTTCGATTAAAGCTTTTCCCTTTTTCTTTAAAAGATAAAGCTAAAACATGGCTACAAAATTTGAGATCAAGTTCAATAAGATCATGGGAAGAAATGCAACAACAATTTCTCAAAAAGTTTTTTCCTTCCCATAGAACAAACTCTTTTAAAAGACAAATTACTACTTTTTCTCAAAAACAAGGAGAAACATTTTATCAATGTTGGGATAGATATAAAGAATTACTTAATACATGCCCACATCATGGTTTTGAAACATGGAGAATAGTTTCTCACTTTTATGAAGGTCTAATACCTAAAGATAGGCAAATGATAGAATTCATGTGTAATGGAACTTTTGAAGATAAAAACCCAAATGAAGCTATGGAGTATTTGGATTCATTAGCAGAAAATGCTCAAAATTGGGATAATATAGGCACAATAGAACCACCAACAACTAAAATCAATAATTCAACAAATGGGGGTGGTATCTATAATCTTAAAGATGATATAGATATTCAAGCTAAACTTGCATCTTTAGCAAGAAAAATTGAGTCATTAGAAATGAAAAAGAGTGGTCAATTAAAAAGTATTCAAGAAATTGTTTGTCATATATGTGATACACATGATCATGCTACAAAAGATTGTCCAACATTACCTTCATTTAAAGAATGTCTCCATGAACAAGCAAATTATGTTAACAATTATAAAAAACCAATACTAGATCCTTTTTCAACATCATATAATCCTGGATGGAAAAATCATCCTAATTTTAGTTGGAGGAATGATAATAATGCACAACCCTCACAACAATATTTTCAAAATAACCAAAATCATCAAGGTTATATTCCTTATGTTACACCTCCAAGAAAAAACTTTGAAGATGTAATTCATGCATTTATCCAAAAGCAAGAATCTATCAATATTCAAAACAGTCAATCTATGACTGATTTGAAAGAAACTCTTGCAAAATTTGCATCTGCACTTAATATTCATGAAAAAGGAAAATTTCCATCTCAACCTCAACCTAATCCTAAAAATCAAAATCAAGAATTAAAAAATGAAAAAATTGATCAAATAAAATCTGTTATTACCCTTAGAAGTGGTAAAATAGTTAATGATCCATATAGTAATGAAAACAAGGATCATTTAAAATCAAAGAGTAAGGATGATAATCCTGATACTTTTGAGAATGATGATACCTTAAATTCTAAAAATAATATGTTGAATGATAAATCATCTGAAATAGTAAATGAATCAAATAAACCTCCACCATTTCCTCATGCATTAACAAATCATAAAAAACAAAAAAATGATTCTGATATCTATGAAGTTTTTAAACAAGTAAAGATAAATATTCCATTATTAGATGCTATTAAACAAGTACCTTCATATGCAAAATTTTTAAAAGACTTATGTACTGTGAAGAGAAAATTGCATGTGAAGAAGAAAGCATTCTTGGCTGAACAAGTAAGTTCTATTCTTCAAAATAATTCTAGTTTAAAATATAAAGATCCTGGTTGTCCAACAATTTCATGTATTATTGGAGAAAATAAAATTAAAAAAACTTTGTTAGATTTGGGAGCAAGTGTGAGTTTACTTCCTTATTCAGTTTATGAAAAACTTAATTTAGGAGAATTAAAACCCACTTCTGTTACTCTCTTACTGGCGGATAGGTCAATCAAAATACCTAGAGGTATTGTAGAAGATGTGTTGGTTCAAGTTGATAAATTCATATATCCTGTAGATTTTATTGTTTTGGATACACAACCAATAGAAGTACATAATGAAATTCCATTAATATTGGGACGACCATTTCTAGCAACTTCAAATGCTTTAATTAATTGTCGAAATGGAATAATGAAATTGTCTTTTGGAAATATGACTCTAGAACTTAATGTGTTCAATTTATGTAAACAACCAAATATTAATGAAAATGAATATGATAATGAAATTGAAACAATTATAGAAGAAAATATACAAGAAGAAAACTTAAATCAACAATGTGAAGTTTTTTCAATAGAATGTTTTGAGTTTGAAAATAATTTTAAAAAAGATGATAATACAAAACTTGAATCAAAAGTTTTACCATTCGAATTGAAATATGTATTTCTTGGTGAAAATAAAACATTTCCTGTTGTAATTTCTTCCACTCTTCTACCAAATCAAGAAAAAGATTTAATTAAATTACTTAAGAAATATAAAAATGCAATTGGATGGACTTTGAAAGATATAAAAGGTATAAATCCTTTAATTTGCACACATAAAATTCATTTGGAAGAAAATGCTAAAACATATCAACAACCACAAAGAAGGTTAAATCCACATATGAAGGAAGTTGTTAAGAATGAAGTATTAAAACTATTAGACGCTGGAATTATCTATCCAATCTCAGATAGTAAATGGGTAAGTCCAACACAAGTAGTACCTAAAAAGTCAGGCATCACTGTTATAAAAAAATGAAAAAGAGAGTTATTACAAGCTAGGATTCCATCTAGTTGGCGTATGTGTATTGATTATAGAAAATTAAATGATGCAACTAGAAAAGATCATTTCCCACTACCATTTTTAGATCAAATTCTAGAAAAAGTAGCAGGAAATTCTTATTACTGTTTTCTTGATGGGTATTCGGGGTATTATCAAATACCTATATCATTAGAAGATCAAGAAAAAACTACTTTCACTTGTCCTTTCGGAACTTTTGCATTTAAAAGAATGCCATTTGGTTTATGTAATGCTCCGGCTACTTTTCAAAGATGCATGTTAAGTATTTTCAGTGATATGATTGAAGAATTTGTAGAAGTTTTTATGGATGATATAACTGTTTTTGGAAACTCATTTGAAAATTGTCTTAAAAACCTAGAAGAAGTATTAAAACGATGTGAAGAAAAAAATCTTGTTTTAAATTGGGAAAAATGTCATTATATGGTTAAATCTGGGATTGTGTTAGGTCATGTGATATCTGAAAAAGGAATTGAAGTTGATAAAGCCAAAGTTGATGTTATTGCTAATTTAACATCACCAAAAACGGTCAAAGAAGTTCGATCATTCTTGGGTCATGCAGGTTTTTATAGAAGGTTTATAAAAAATTTCAGCATAATATCTAAACCAATTTCGAATCTTTTAACAAAAGATACACAATTTGAATGGACTCAGAAATGTGAAAATGCTTTTAAAAAAATAATTAATCTTTTAATTACATCACCTATTTTACAACCTCCAGATTGGTCTTTACCATTTGAATTAATGTGTGATGCAAGTGATTATGCTATAGGAGCTGTGTTAGGACAGAGAAAAGAAGGAAAACCGTATGCAATCTATTATGCTAGTAGAACCTTAAATAGTGCCCAAATAAATTATTCAACTACTGAAAAAGAATTACTTTCAGTAGTATTTGCATTAGATAAGTTTCGATCTTATTTAATTGGTTCTACTACTATTGTGTACACTGATCATTCTGCCGTAAAATATTTATCAAATAAACAAGATGCTAAGCCAAGATTAATACGGTGGATTTTATTGTTACAAGAATTTGATATTATAATTAAAGATAAAAAAGGAAAAGAAAATATCATAGCCGATCATTTATCTAAAATAATGACTTAATCATCTCATAATGAAATACCAATAAATGAAAATTTTCCAGATGATCAGTTGTTTTATGCTACTATTATGCCCTGGTTTGCTAACATTGTAAATTTTATTATGACAAATAAAATGCCTTCTCATTGGAATTCACAGGATAAGAATAAATTCTTGATAGAAGTTAAAAAATTTTATTGGGATGATCCTTACTTCTTTAATTATTGTCCTGACCAAATTTTTCGACGATGCATACCCGACAATGAAGTAAGTAATGTTATTAAATTTTGTCATTCTGAAGCATGTGGAGGTCATTTTTCATCCAATAAAACAGCTGCAAAAATCTTACAATGTGGATTTTATTGGCCCTCTTTATTCAAAGATACGCATTTATTTTGCAAATCTTGTGAAAACTGTCAGAAGATGGGATCAATTTCAAAACGAAACATGATGCCTTTAAATCCAATCATAATTATTGAAATATTCGATAGTTGGGGGATAGATTTTATGGGTCCATTTCCATTATCTTTTGGATATACGTACATTTTAGTCGCTGTTGATTATGTTTCAAAATGGATTGAAGCAATTGCATGTAGAACTAATGATCATAAAGTTGTTATAAAATTTTTAAAAGAAAATATTTTTAGTCGATTTGGAATACCTAGAGCAATAATTAGTGATGGGGGAAGTCATTTTATAAATAAATCATTTTCTTCTTTGTTAAGAAAATATGGCATTACACATAAAGTTTCTACCCCATATCATCCTCAAAGTAATGGTCAAGTTGAACTTGCAAATAGAGAAATAAAACAAATTTTAGAAAAAACAGTTAATCCAAATCGAAAAGATTGGTCTTTAAGATTAACTGATGCATTATGGGCATATAGAACTGCATTTAAGACATCATTAGGGATGTCACCATATAGGTTAGTTTTTGGTAAGCATTGTCATTTACCGGTTGAACTTGAACATAAAGCTTATTGGGCAATTAAAGCATTTAATATTAATTTAGATGATGCATCTAAATTAAGAAAATTGCAATTAAATGAACTAGAAGAATTAAGAAATGATGCATATGAAAATTCAAAGATTTATAAAGATAAAACTAAAGCCTTTCATGATAAAAATATTATGAGAAAGTCATTTGAAATTGGACAAAAAGTTTTACTTTATAATTCTCGTTTGCATTTATTTCCAGGAAAACTAAGATCGAGATGGTCAGGACCATTTATAGTTAAATTTGTTTATCCTCATGGTGCTGTTGATATTGAAAATCCTAAAAATAATGATGTGTTTAAAGTTAATGGGCAAAGACTCAAGCCTTTTATAGAAAATGAAATTCTTAATGATGATTTTATGCCTTTATATGATCCACAATAGTTGTTTGATATTTTCATTTTGTTTTTGCAGATTCTAGTTCATTTCCCGGTTAAGTGGCGGATAAAGGTACTCCGTGACTATCTAAGTCGGTTTTTTCAGTTTTTCCAAAATAATTGAAATATATAATAATAATAATAATATGGATGCTTGTATTGTGAATCTTCGTAAATATTTTGCTTGTTTACCTGATAATGCGTTGAAAAAAATTTATAAAGCTAGATGTGAGCGACTAAGGTTGATGATGTCATATGGCATACCGAATGATATCCGGTTGATAATTGAAGCAAAAGTCCGATTGGTTGGGGAAGCAA
>NC_133312.1:9857904-9993149 GCF_012295235.1 Primulina huaijiensis
GTGGCTCTGCCGGTTGTTCTAAATGAAATATAATGATTTAATTTAACATTTATTTTATGCAATTATATATTTATATAGTTATATATATAATCATAGGTACCATATATAAAATATCGGTGAATTCGATATTTTCTATAGTGGGAACTATATTATATTAGGTGTGTGTTTAAATATTTTTATTTTCTTGGAACCATTATTTATGGTGGTTTCCTTTGTTTTACTTTTAGTTAAACAATATTGCATAAACCAAGAATAAATCCTCAAGCCTTGAAAAAATTTATAATTTGTAAACTTCGTTCTTGCATTTAGTAATCTATAAATTAATAAATTTAAACTTAAAATAACCTCTCTGTGGATCGATCTCGTACTTACGAAATATATTACTTGCAGACAACCTACACTTGGGTGAATTATAATTTAAGTAGTAGCATAGTCGAGCTTATCACATGTTTAATTTACGAACAAGGACTATTATGGAATCCATTAATGTTTTATTTGATGACTGTGCAGATCTGAAAAAGAAAACAGCTGAAGATGATGTGGAAGACCTTCTAGAAATTCTCATCATACTGGAAAATGCAGGTGTAGCCCTAGATGTTGCAATACCTAGCACAACACGTGACACTGAAGTCATTGAATCTGAGTACGAAACGAATAGGGATGATGATGCAGTAGATGATGGACATAATATTCCAAGTAAAATTTAGAAAGATAATCCATCATCTCAAATAATTGGAAATATGCGCAAAAATGTCCAAACTCGAAAGAAAGAAAAAGTGGATTACCGAAAGGTGGCTGGACTGATATGCATGAGCTCTCCGTACTCACAGGTTAGATTTTCATGTTTTCTATTCAATTTTTAACCCAAAAATGTTGATGAGGCGTTAAAAGATGAATTTTTGATTAATGCAATGCATGATGAGCTAGAACAATTTGTTCGAAATGATGTGTGGAACTTGGTTCCATCTCCTGACCATGGTAATATAATTGGTACAAAATGGATTTTCAAAAATAAAACTGATGAGCCAGGAAACATCATTCGAAACAAAGCAAGGTTGGTTGCTCAAGGGTACACACAGATTGAGGGGGTTGACTTCGATGAGAGCTTTGCTCCTGTTGCCCGTATTGAGTCAGTGAGACTATTGTTAGCTATTGCATGCTACATGAAAATCAAAATTTTTCAAATAGATGTCAAAAGTGATTTTTTAAATGGCATTTTGAGTTAGGAAGTGTATGTTAGACAACCTAATGGTTTTGAAGATCCACATCATTTGGATCATGTTTACCAATTGAAGAAGACACTTTAAGGTTTGAAGCATGCACCACATGCGTGATATATAAGATTGAAAGAATATTTACTTGAAATTGGCTTCAAGCGAGGTGAGGTAGACAAAACTCTTTTTATTCAGAAATCCAAAGGTGAGATTCTTATTTATCAAGTTTATGTTGATGATATAATATTTGGTTCTTTATCCCAAAAGCATGCTGATGTTTTTTTGAGTTCATGTCATCTACTTTTGAAATGAGCATGATTGGTGAGTTGAATTTCTTTCTTGGTTTGCAAATTAAACAAATACATGATGGCGTCTTTTTGTGTCAAAGTAAGTATGCTAAGAATTTGATTAAGAAATTTACAAATGAAAACATCAAACACATGAGAACTCCTATAGGCTCGAGTGAAAAATTGTGCAAAGATGATGTTGTCGAAAATGTTGACATCACTTTATACCGAAGCATCATAGGTAGCCTCCTGTATTTGACAGCCAGTCGTCCCGACATCATGTTTAGTGTATGCTTAGGTGCTAGATATCCAGCCAATCCTAAAATTTCTCATTTAAAAGCTGCGAAGCATATCTTACGTTACATAGCAGAAAGTATTGACTTAAGATTATGGTACACTCAAGAAACCAATTTGAATTTGGTATGATTTTCTGATGCTGATTGGGCTGATGACTTAGATGATAGGAAAAGCACATCTGGAGGTTGTTTTTATCTTGGCAATAATTTAATCTCATGACATAGTAGGAAACTAAATTGTGTGTCACTTTCAACTGCTGAATCTGAATATGTAGCAGCTGGAAGTTGTTGTTCTCAACTGTTATGGATGAACCAAATGGTAAAAGACTATGGACTTGAAAGTGAAACCCTACTTGTGTATTGTGATAATTCGAGTGCAATTGATATTTCAAAAAACCAGTAAAACACTTTCGAACAAAACACATTGACATTCGACATCACTTTATTAGAGATCTAGTCGAAAAGGAGTTGATTCGAATGGAATTTGTTGGTACAAATAACCAATTGGCAGACATATTCACTAAAGCATTAGACTTTGAGAGATTCTCCAACCTTAGGAAATCTCTCAGTATGTGTGCAATGTGATCATTCATGGATGTTGTCTCGGATGTTACAACATCTCAGACAACACCCCATTTGTATGTGCATTTCTAGGATAAAGGCATACTGCATTTGCATGCATACTGTTATATGATGTGTTTTCACAATGTTGCATAATCTTCTTGTGCACTTACAATTTCTTGTTTTATTTAAACTTGAAACACTTGGAGACATAATTAATAATCTGATTAAGTCACAATGTAGTTGAAGGATGATCATGTACTCCATGACATTGACCCATACGAAAGGTGACTTGAGAAGATTTAGTAAAAAGAAAAATAAATTATGAATATTGATAGGCTCGTAATAGTTAGTATTTTTATTTTCCTATTTCCTATTATTCTAACCTCCGATATGTTTAATTGATACATTTTTATGTAATTTTATTGTAGGAGGAACTTTTACGGTCTTGGAGTAAATTTGAGTTAAAAATGTGATGTTTATCATATTTGAAGTTTCCAAGATAGAGTTTGAAAGAGAATGGCCAAACCAAAAGAGGTACTGGAACAAGGCGTGGCCACGCCTTGTGACGATGTTTTAGCTACCAAAAATTGCAGGGAGGGGAAATCTAGATAAAATATTATCTAGTATTTTATATTTTAAGATTTAGGGTTAATTAAGAGATTAGTGCGCTTTTTAGCTTTATTTTTTGGACCCAAATCATACTCTATTCAAGTAACAAGAAAAGAGGAGGCGGAATCAATTTTTTTCCATCATTCTCACGTGAAAAAAAAGGGGCGCAACCTTGAAGAAGATTTCTACAACCATTCCACCCTCATTACACGTACGCAGCAAGAAGGTGCTGGAATTTTCTTCATCTCTTAATTAGTTTGCAATCTTTCTTTTCTATTATTATTTAATTTTAATGGAGATTGTAAATCAAACTATGCTTGGCTAATTTTTTAGTCTGATTCAAGGGATAGTCTACTATTTTAATTTTATGACTGTGAGGTTTTTGCACTTTAATTTATTATTCTTGTTTGCCCAAGTATTCGTTGATTTATGATTTAATTATATGAATGTTATACGTCAATTAATCTGACAATTTAATTTGAAGTATAATTTTCTAATGCTAACCATGAATTCAGTGATCCGTAATTGTCATGAACGATTGGTACGTGAATAGCAATAGGTTAGATGTGTTGTGCTGTCATGACATGTGTAATCTAAATAAATTGATGGAATTAGATCTTTCAATTGCAGCTATCTCGGTTGTTATATTTTAGGATTAACTGTTTTCACGAAACTAAAATGCTATCTTTAATTAATATGGAACGCTATCGTGCCCAGTTGATTATTGATAAGTTTTGACTGGATGCTGGGTTTGGTCAATTAATTTAGGAAAACACAAGAATTTTAGCGGTTATCCCTATTATTCTAAACCATAAGGTTAATTGCTTGGAATAACATGAATAAATGATTGGTTAACCGATGAACAGTGAGATAATTAAATAGTAGAATCCCCTTGAATCAGTATTTTCTCATAATAAATTCTTCACTTTATTCTCGTTGATTAATTTTCAATTCTAGATTCAGTATTTTTCTTGCTTGGTAATTTTAGTTTAGGTTATTTTATTTAGTAATTATCAAAACAAATCCCCCTACTTATTTTTATTATCAAAAAAAATAAATCTACCGTTCCCTGTGGATTCGACCCTACTCACCATTACACTAGTTTTTATTTAAAAGAGTAGGAACTAATTTGGTGGTCAACGACACAACACCAAATATGCTCTGTATCAGAAGAAAAGATTGGAAAAAGCTACCTAAAAGAGTCCAATGAAGATTGTTCTTTTAGTGTGGGAGCTACCTCTTCTTAATTTAATACAAAAATCAAAATAGAAGAAATTGGAAAAAGATATCTAGAGGAGTCCTAAAGAAGACCGTTCTTCTAGTGTGGGAGCTACCACTTCTATAGTCAGAAAATTAATAAGTCTCTAAGTGTGTCGAAAAATCAAAATAAATGTTTAGAATTGAACGTGTTGTAAGGAGATGTTGCCAATATTTGCAAAAACACTTCATGTGTGAACATATCTCATATTTGTTTTCATGTTTCTATTTCAGTTTCATTATGTTATTAGGCATAATTAGGACATGCATATAGATTTCATTGTGAATATGGTTGAGCCAAAAAGTGATTGAGTATTTCAATAAAGAAAATTCGGTAAAATTCCAGATTTGACTAGAAATCCAATATTGTGATTTTTGATGATTCAGTGGTGTTAATTCGATGTGGGTTTTTAATTCTGAAAATTATTTTGAAAAGATATTGGATGCCATTATCTTGGTATTTTTGGAATGTGATAACGGCTAAAAAATCTTTCCCGTTAAAATTTTTTTACAGTCAGGATCTTAGGGAGTGCTTGAGTAAATCTTGATTTTGTTACCGTTTCGTGCATACTTATCCCCTTGATTTACACTGTTTTTACTTCACTTTATCCACAAAATTCTTTCTGCAGGATTTCGTGATTTCCTTTTTGTGAAACTTCTCTCGTCTCTCTGCAATTTTCCTGTCTTTCTTCCTTACTTGTAATATAAATTGTATCAATGTCAGGAAGAGAATACGACCCACACGACATCATGCTTTGGTATTGTACTCCATTGGGACTAATGAAGTGTGTGATTTGGGAAAGCTTGTTTTCCAGACGGTTCTTCAATATGCCGAGGGTGGCCTCAAAACTTCTGTTTCCATCTCTGATCTACGGCATTCTTGTTTCTCAAGGATTGGTCCGTGACATTGCTGAGCCTCTTTCTGATACCAGCGATCTATTCAAGATTGCTCCTGCTTTTTTCAAGGGTAATAGGAAAATTGATCTGCCTTGGTGCGCAGATCGTGTTGCACGCCTAATGTTCCCTCTGAGACTGCACAACATGTTGCGCCTCCGTCCTCTACATCTGATTTTGTTCAACTTTCTCCTTCCGTTCTTCAAGCTCAAATTGATTTTTCTCTAAAGGAGATTGTACGTGCTAAGGACTTGATCGCCCATTATGAAGATTAAATAGCTCATTACCGGATGCTCCTGGATATTGGTGTCCATTCTGGACAAAAAAGGGGACGAGATGAAGCTCAAGCTGCTGAAGGAACAGAGCATTGAATTGAGGATCACTCGAAACTCTTTATGCTCTGTTTTTTTTTTTTTTTAAATGCTTTAACTGTCTTTGCTTTGCTAGTGTAGCTCTAATAGTCTGTTATTAGTTAGTTTCGTTTCCCTGAACTGTTTTGTTGCTCTGATCTAATGAACTATTTTTGCTCTTGCATGTGTTGTCTCACGTGTTGCCAAAACGCCCAACAAAACCTGTGCTAACTTATTTTTATTCAGGGGGAGAAAAATTCTTGAATTCAGAGGGAGATGACTTGAGCTACTCATTTTGTCCAGAAAGGCAAAAAGGGGGAGACTGAAAGGAAAAATTATCTTGGATTCCAAGATATAATTTATTTCTTGAAATAATTTCTTCTTAAATTTAACTTCTTTATAGATAATATCTCATGAGATATTAAATTATTGATTTTGCCATTCTAGATATTATATTTATGATAATGATTTTCTAAATATTATATTTATGATAATGATTTTCTAGATATGGTAATATTGACTTAAAAAGAGATTGTTTCTAATAGAATTCTTGAGTTTCATATCTTGTAGGTTTCCTTATGGAGATAAAAAAGATAAATTGGTTTGATCTCATTTTGTCCAGAAAGGCAAAAAGTTGAAAATTGAAGGGAAATATATTTTCTCTGTTTATAATAACTTAACTTAAAATGATTTCTCTAATATTATCTTTTCCTTGATTGATTTGATTTGGTTAATATTTATTGATATTTTGTTTTTCCAGATAATATGGTATTTAATGTTATAATTATGCTAAGATTTAATGGAAATATGATATGCTCGTTTAAATAGAGTTTGTGACTAACAAAACTCTAATTTTTCATATTGTGTAGGATTTTTTATTGATGAAACCTTGGCTTATAAATAAAAGGTTGGATATCAAAGAGACAGAGAGTTTTTCGTGGAGGGGATTTACGTGAGGTGATTTTCGTGGGAGTTTTTCGTAGAGGCTTTCTCGATTAATCATTCAAGGTCTTTGGCACGTCGTGGTTCTCATAGAAAAACATCCTACAAAGACATTGTTGTTTTGAAGAGGAGTCGGCGGTTTTGTTTTTCACTCTTCACTTTGAAGTTTTCGTTGCTGCATATCGTGTGCACTTTGCAAGTCGTGAGTTTCAGAGAAAATTATTCTACAATGACGTTGATGTTTTTGAAGAGTGATGTTTCACGTGTTGCCGTGATTGTTAGAGACATCTCAGACAACACGCGTGCAAGTGTTGGCTGAAGATCGTGTTTTGTTGCTCCAGTTTTTGGCTTCACGTTTTTGCTTTCTTAATTGCGTTTTAGTGTTGTTCTTGGTTTTAGAAAGCATTTTATTTTCTCAACTTGTTGAGGAAATTTATTTTCGTTAAAATCACTAGTGATTGGTTTTTTTGTAAATGTTTTGGTTTTCTAGTGATTATTTTTTGTTCTGAGGCACCGCACAAGTATAAAGTATTTATACTTGTGCATACTTAATCTTGTCCATCGTATTTATTTAAAGTCAATTTGTGTTACAAACTTGAATATTACGTTGCATGTTGTCTTAAATGTTGTAACATTTGACACAACACTTAATTCTGATAAAACACAAATTTATAATCCTACACTTCTGTTATATAAACATACATCTGTCAAGTAATATTCCTTACAATTGTAATAATCTATGTTATCAAATTTAAGTCGCTAACGTGTCTAGTGTCACGTCGGCACTTCCAAAGAAAAATAATGGCCAAAATTGAAAAAAAGAAGAAGAAGAAAAATATAGAACTAAAACTCAATTACAACAACATAGTTAACCGAAATTTCTAAGACCTTAACAGAAAGCAACAAGGTTACTTACTGGTGGAAGTTGAAACAGTTGCATAATTGACATCGACATCAGTTGGTATTGGCAAAGATGGTGAACCAGGAAGCCAGTGATGTCAGGAGGAGGGACTGGCTAGCGCGAAGAGGTAGTGCAATGGATTGATTTACTAGGCTGTGGCTGACCATATATATTATTTGACCATAAAAAATAGATACCCCCGCCCCCGAATTTTTTTTAAAAAAGTATTACTATATAAGATATATTTTATTATTTAGTATATATATTATTTGACCATAAAAAAAATAAAGTATCTATAATTAGTTTAATGGTTATAGGCTTTCAAGGTTTACACATGTGATCCGCGTTCCATTCTCAGCAATTTTTTTTCGAAAAAGTAAATAACAGGCCTTTACAAAAGGTCAAAGACCCAACTTAAAACTTTCATAGTTGGTGGTGAGTCGGCCCCCCAAACATATAATCCTGGATCCGCCCCTGTGCACATGAATGATCAATAGAGTCCATAATAGTGTGGTGAGTGCATAACGTGTTGGCAGTGATGATGGGGAGTAAAGGTGGCGAGAACCACAAAATTGAATTTGTGGAGTTGAAGGAAAAAGAAGAAAGTCGGACTAAAGTTTTTTGAATTTAATTGATTGGCCAAAAGAGAATCGGTGGGCCAAATAAGGAGTATGTTGATCCAAGTCAGTGACTTGATTGTGAAAATGAAAGAAAAATTGGATCAAAGAAATAAATACAAGCATTTTACTCCAATGGACCAATGCATGTGGTGGAGCATTTGTTAGCACCAAAAATTATTTAGGCCCAAACTTGTTGAGGCTCAGAAAGAATTAGATAGCGAGATTATAAGATAAGCAGATCAATTCAAAATTGGTTTTAATAAATCAAATGATGTGCATGTAGGAAGAGATTGTGGACGAGTGATGTTGCAACAACTCAACAAATTTTAATCAGTTTAGGATAAGCATTTTCATCTTTTATTCCAGATTCTAGTCAGTCTAGGATAAATTTCCCGATATTATTATTTTAGCCCTTCTTCGTCAGTCGATTTTTTTTTTGTTTGTTTTTTTGGCAACAATTATCAACAAATATGGTGTGTGCACCATTAAACCATACTAGATAGTTAATTTGATTCGGTTATTTAAGTATATCGCTTAATCTTTACTTCTATTAGACTGATCGACTCAATCTATTTATGCAATTATCACGGGGCGTGAAGCCGATGAGGCTCATGGTCAGCTAGCGAGCGAGCCAGTATCTTTATGTTAGACGACTTTTCGAACAAGAACAAAATTCAAAGACTGAAGCCTCTGAAATACATCTCATGATCGTAAGCCATGCACACATGAATTATAACAATCTCAAGTTTTTATCGATGTGAAATTACTTACAAGGTTGTGGAAATAATTCTAGTATTCAGAATAAGAATTTTTCAAAATATATTATAAAATCAGCCAATTTAGGTTACAGTGCATGTACTCCAATATAGAGTGCTAGGAACAATGGTTCCCAAACATTGTTAATGACATATAAAAACAGAAAGATCCCAAAGCCAATCTACACACAATCTCGCAAATGCTTATCAGAAAATATTTTGCTGGCCATTTATCAATCCATCAAGGCACGATAAAAAAATCATCTATTCTAATCTTACTAACAATAGATATTTATCCAGAGGTAGCGACTGCAGGTTCCACATCATCAAAAAATAATAAAAAGAATCTCCCCAACCATATTCCTGATGATAGATAACATATATGACAAAATCTGACAAATCAAAATACACACAAAATCCAATCTTAATTCTAAAATATTACCAATTTATCAAAAATAACATAAAGTTACTTTCTCAAAATAGACAAAAACTTATATGAGACCAGACCGTCATACAGGTCAGTTTTGTAAGACATATCTCCAACCCGACTCGATCCATGAAAAAGTATTACTTTTTTTGTCAAAAATATTATTTTTCACTGTAGGTATGAACAGAGTTGACCCGTCTCACGTAAAAACAAAGATCCGTGTGTCTCATAGAAGACCTACTCCCTCAAACTAATCCTGAAATGACCAGATTACCACACACAAATGAAGAAACTCGATCCCATGAAAAAGCAACACAATATTCAATATTCTCCTAAAATATTAATACCAATAAAAAGTCATGCAATCAACAATCAACCACAATATCCAATATTCAACTAAATTATCAACACCAAGTCATTCGATCATAAAACTGTAGAGAACTAATTGATTACCAAAAATATCAATACAAGCCAACTAAAACACAGGGCCAACAATCTCTTACTTTGGCTTATCTTGGACACAACCTCTTACTTTCCACGTCAAGATATCTCCCCCTTTGTGTCATAACCAGCCAAAGTGATCTCTCCTCCTTCAATCCAATCAAAACGTATGAAGAGTGTGAAGAATTTCAGCTTGTTGAGAGATTAATTGCTCAAGCTAAGCCTGAATTCGTTTTTGAGAACGCTTGAGGCGACAGATCTCAAACATCAGAGCAGCAGATGAACTATGAGAAGAACCAGCAGCCTGTGAATATATAGTAATGTCAACGTGAGAGTGTCTAGGATTACCCTTGTCGCTGCTAGCATAAAAAATCTCCTGCTCAATATCTACCATCACCATTTTTTCAATCGGTCATCAACTGTCACAAGTGCGTCAAGTGCTCACTTGGTTCTTTAATGGAATGTTTGAGTACTTAGAAATTGAAAAATCAAGGATACCCAAGCCCCTTGCAAGTCAAGCGGGAATTCATCTCAGACACAATATGACTGAAAATAAATGTCCCCAAAGTCCAATGGCAACCCTTTCTGAACTCGATACGAAAAGCAAGCAAGTTTGACCTTGACAGTGGAAAGATATCTAGTAGGGGCCCAATTGTATAGGGCAAATCACAAAAGTAAAGAGTACTTTGGAGTAATTTGGGAACCAATAGGGTAGTTAGCTTCGGGCCACGGAAAATCTGTTCCTGTCAGTTCTTTAGCTACATCGTCTAAATTCAATTCATCATTAGAAAGAGTAGCCGGCTCAAGGTCAGAAGTAGCACGACCAAAAAATCATTAACCACACCAGGATGAAAATAAAAAACTTTCCGATTCGCACGTACATGTCATGAAACCACACAGATACTACCACAACTGAATCAGGTATCAAGTTAGCATAAAATTCGTAAACAGTGGAACTGAGAAAATGTTTGGGTTTTACGACAGTCTCCCACAAATTCATCTTTTTCAGCAATTCAACAATCGCAATAGATTCAAATTCATTAGACTTCAAGTTATGTTCACCAATTAACATTCCACAAGACATGAAAGCCCAATTTAACCAATTCTGTGCACCAGAGAACTTAACAGACATCATTTGAACAATCATACAGCATAGGAGCATAAGATGCAGACACTTTGGACACACCGCCACCGTGTCTGAGGTCAAGAAGCTGCTCCCTTTATATTTGGTTGTGGCTGCCTAGTAGAAGAGACGTTTTTGGGATACTTCTTATACTTCTTCTTCGCCGGTTCAGGGACTTCGCGATCACCATCAGAAGAACCGTTTTCAAGCACCACAAAATCTGGATCCACCACAGTGTCTTGCACTTTCTGTTTTCCTTTCCTTGTCAAGGATTCCATAAAATCTGACTTAATAACTGTAGCACAGAAATTTACTTTCTCAAACTTAACCTGAAAATACCAAGAGTACAAAACAAAAATTAAGAACTCGATCCTATAAAAAAAGACACAATAATCAATACTCCTAAAATATTAATATACCAATAAAAAGTCATGCAATTAACAACCAATCGACGATATCCAGCATTCAACTAAAATATCAACACCTACTCATACAACGTAATTACTGTAGAATACTACTCATTGATTACCGAAAATTCAAACCAAGAAAAATAAAACATATGGCCAACAAAATAAAAGTGAATTAAATCATTTGAAATCGATATATTAGATTTTCAGATTTCGAATCCACCCTCTTCAATTCAAGTACTTGTATCTACAATTGCAGTCGGTTTCAAATACCAACTTCAAATCATTTTCCCACGAAATATGTTATTCCCTTAACGTCCAGATATACCACAGATCAAAGTATGCTGGTTTTAAGGAGAATACTCGTTCTCGCTTCATGTACAGGCTACATAAATCGGAATCAATCATGCAACCTATAGACCAAAGCTTTTAACCATTTTTCTGCTTTGAAAAAAAAGTCCAGAACATTCCAAAAATCAAATAAATCAAGCATTAATTATTTGAAAACATGTTTGTATCCACCTACCAATCGCAAGCAATGGAGGAAATTCTGCTGCTCCCATAGAGATGCAAGGAACGCCTCTTACCTCCTTATCGTCGATGGCTTCATCGAATTTTTCATTTAATTTTGTTAATTTCTGCAGGTGATTTTATAGGCTGAGGTATTGAAGATTTTGTGGATTAGGGTTTAGCAAATACGGCGGGGAAGCCCAAGCTGAATTTAATTTGATTTCTTTAACGTTATTAGGTTAAATAAGAAGAACAAAAACAAAATAAAAAAAATAAATTAAAAAGGTTTTAAGGAGGGGTAGAAAAGACATTTAAAATGTGACAGTTTTTGAAATTTAACTTTGCAGGAGACTCTCTACCCAATTTTGGAGGGCCTAAAAACAATAGCCTCAAATAAACAATTATTTAAAATTTTAGACACATACAATTGGAATTTTGATCAAATTATCTCTTCTGGCCATTGGACGAGCAAAATTCCTGTTTCGACCGAAGTTTGGTCAACATTTCATGATTCGTAATGTAACAGTCAGCCAGGACTGAACTAATTAAAGAAAAAAAAAAGAAAAACCTGTTATATTATATTTTAAAAGCAAAAACGTGAAATTTATTACACACTTCTCCATCTTCCTCACAACGTCTCTTCTTCATCAACTCCACCATGATCTTCTTCTCTCTCTTTTTTCATTATTCCTCCATATTAATCAAGATAACATTGTAGTTGTTGTTTTCCATTCTATAAAAGCTCAATGGTGGCATGCCTTTAGTCAGAGGATCCGCAATCATCAATTCAGTGCTAATGTGCTCGATAAGTAACTTCTTATCTTTAACACGTTCTCGTATGGGTAAGTACTTAATGTCGATGTACTTGCTTCAACTACCACTTTTATTATTTTTAGCCATATAACAGAAGCTGAATTGTCACAATATATTCTTAATGGCCTAGATATAGAATCCATGATTCTAAGCCTCGAAATGAAGCTCTTCAACCATACACCATGTGATGTTGCCTCAAAACAAGCTACGAACTCAGCTTCCATAGTGGAAGTAGCAGTCAATGTCTGCTTTTCACTCCTCCAAGATACAGCTCCACCAGCTAGCATGAAAATATATCTTGAAGTGAATTTTCGTGAATCAATGCAGCCAGCATAGTCTTAATTAGAGTATCCAATTACTTCCAAATTCTCAGTTCGTCTGCACATAAGCATATAATATTTGGTCCCTTGAAGGTACCTCATAACTTTCTTTGTAGCTTTCCAATTGTCTATACCTGGATTACTCTGATATCTTTTCAACTTCCCAAACAACAAATGCAACGTCAGGTCAAGTGCAAACCTGAGCATACATCAAGGTTCCGACAGCAGAAGCATAAGGAATGTTTTTCATTTGTTTCATCTCTAGATCATTCTTTGGGCATTGGCTCAAATTGAATTTATCGTCTTTCACAACGGGAGCTATACTTGGTGCACAATTTTTCATCCGATATCTCTCTAAAATTTTGTTGATATAAGTTTCTTGAGACAGACCTAGAATACCTCTAATTCGGTCTCTATGTATTTTAATGCCAATGACATAAGATGCATCACCCATATCCTTCATATCAAAGTTTTTAGAGAGGAATTGTTTCACTTCATATAACAAACCCTTATCATTGGATGCACATAATATATCATCCACATATAGAATAAGGAAACAAATCTTGCTTCCACTGACCTTCTCGTATATACATTGATCTATGGAGTTCTCAACGAATCCGAATTAAGAGATAACATCATGAAATTTTAAATACCATTGACAGGAAGCTTGTTTCAAATCATATATAGATTTCTTAAACTTACAAACCAATTGCTCACCATTACTAGAGAAGAATCTTTCAGGTTGTTTCATATAAATTTCTTCATCTAGTTCTCCATTGAGAAAAGATGCTTTCACATCTATTTGTTGCAAATCTAAGTCAAAGTGTGCAATCAATGCTAGAATGATACGAAGAGAATCTTTTTTAGATACAGGAGAAAAAGTCTCCTTATAATCGATTCCTTCCTGCTGAGTGAATCCTTTAGCAACGAGTCTTGCTTTATACCTTTCAATGTTGCCTAATGAGTCTTTTTTTGTTTTGAATACCCATTTACATCCAATGGCTTTTACACCATCAGGCAACCGAACAAGATCCCATACTCCATTAACTACCATAGAATTCATCTCTTCTTTCATAGCATTAAACCATAATTTTGACTCATTACAACTCATGGCTTATGAAAACGTTTCATGATCATTTTCGGCTCCGATGTTAAAGTCCGATTCTTGTAAATATACAACATGATCACTAGATATTGCTGATCTTCTTATTCTAGTAGATCTCCTAAGGTTGTTTGGTTGACCAACAATTTCTTGTTGTTCTTCATTAACAACTTGATGTACTGAATTTTCATCAGCGATTTGTGGGACTTCAGTAACTGATTGTCTAACACCCATTTGGTCCTGAGGGGTGTGATTAACGACAAATCTGTCATTTGAATAAGAGGGTTGTGCATTAATGTTATCATTCTCAAAATCTATGTCATGATCACTCCTACTAATCAAGTCATTTTCAAGAAATTTTGCATTTCTTGATTCTACAATTCTATGTTGTGAGATGGAAAATAGAATCTGAACTCTTTGGATTTTTCGGCACACCCAATGAAATATCCACTTATAGTTCTTGGGTCCAGTTTCTTTTGATGTGGGTTGTAAACTCTTATTTCAGAATGACAACCCCAAACGCGTATATGTTGCATACTCGGTTTCCAAACTTTTAATAACTCAAATGGCGTCTTTGGGACAGCTTTAGTTGGAACTCGGTTTAATATATACACAGCTATCTTAAGAGCTTCAGTCCACAAGGATTTAGGAAGTTTGGAGCTACTTAACATGTTCCGTATCATGTCCAATAATGTTCGATTTCTCCTTTCAGCTACGCCATTTTGGTCTGGAGAACCAGACATAGTATATTGGGCAACAATCCCATGTTCTTGGAGAAACTTTGCAAACGGACCATGTGCTTGTCCATTCTCAGTGTATCTACCGTAAAATTCTCCACCTCTATCTGTTTTCACGATCTTAATTTGTTTTCCACATTGCTTTTCCACTTTAGCCTAAAAACCTTAAAGGCTTCAAGTGCTTCGTTTTTGTTATGAAACATGTAGATATACATGTATCGTGAGTAATCATCAATAAAAGAGATGAAGTATTTCGGACTTTGCATGTCCATATCTGGACAACAAATATTGAATGTATGATTTCTAATATTTCCGTACTCTTCTTGGCACCCTTTTTAGACTTATTGGTCTGCTTTCCCTTTATGCAGTACACACAAGTCTCAAAATCAGTAAAATCTAAAGTACTCCATCATTCACTAATCTTTTAATCCTCTCTATGAAGATGTGTCCCAATCTCCGATGCCATAGTATAGAGGAATCTTCATTTATAACACATTTTTTAATACCTCCTTAAACATGCATAGTGGTGTTATTATTTTGTAAAGAAATAGAGAAAAGACCATCAACCATTGTACAATTTCCAATAAGATTTGATTTATAAAATAAATTTATTGATTTATCTAAAAACTGAAAGGAATAACCAACAGGTACAAGTTTTGAAACTGAAATTAAATTCCTAGAAAAACTAGAAACATAAAATATCTTTTCCAATTTTAAAGTAAAACCACTATCCAATATAAGGAAGCAAGTCCCAATAGCCTCCACATGCGAAGACATCTTGTTTCCTGAATAGATGTTCCGCTCATTTTCTATTGCCTTCCTTAGGTTTTGCTTACCATGTAAGATATTTGTAACATGGATTGTAGAACCAGAATCAATCCACCATGTGTTATAAATCATATCAAACATATTAGATTCATAACAGATAAATGAAATATGAATACATTTCTTTTCAAGCCAATTATTAAATTTAATGCAATCCTTCTTCATGTGTCCCGTCTTTTTACAGAAGAAACACTTGGATTCTTTCTTGATGTCAGGTTGGGGTGGAATTATTCCTTTCCCTTTTCCCTTGACTTTGGCTTGCTTCTTATACTTTCCTTGTGTAGTCATAAATACATTATCACTTGTTTCCATCAACAAATTTCCTTCCTCTTGAACACACATGGTCATTAATTCATTAATTGACCATTTATCTTTATGTGTGTTGTAGAACCCGTTAAATTAGACTACGTATAAGCCATGCATAATTACTATTATTTAAAATAAAATGATTTTTATGCATGGGGATTTAAATTCTTTTCTTTAAATTTATTGAGTTATGATTATTTATTTATTTTACGCAGTAGTTTAGTTTTACCTTTTCGGATAAATAAGTGAGGCCGGACCGGAGTTGGAGTATTGAGATAAAATTTAATGATAAGAAAATATTTCTAGAAATTTATTCAAGATAAAGGATAATTTATTTTAATGTAAAAGAATGTTTAAGAATTAAATTAATTAATTAGAGATAAGTAGTAAATAAATTCTTTTATGTCCAATAATTTAATTAAAAGCCTATATTAAAATATGTGACCAATTGAGATAAGTTAATCTAGGCTTATTTTATTTAAGAAATTGTAACTTAACATGTTCGTAAATTTAATTTAAAAATTTGCCATACATGCAAGATAATTACAATCCTAAATTAATTTATTGATTCACCATAATACTTGATGGGTAGATAAAACTTTAAAATTTTAAAATACAAGATTTAAGCAATACTCTCACCCCATTTATTAAACAATTTTCGGCCACCTCATTGAAGATTT
The DNA here is from genome assembly GCF_012295235.1 of Primulina huaijiensis. Classification (NCBI taxonomy): domain Eukaryota; kingdom Viridiplantae; phylum Streptophyta; class Magnoliopsida; order Lamiales; family Gesneriaceae; genus Primulina; species Primulina huaijiensis. The sequence continues at coordinate 9,874,285 of NC_133312.1, forward strand.
GATATGGATTGACAACTCATCATTTTGATTCATTTCCTTAATCTTCTCTTGGTATGATAATCCCTCACTTTTAAATCCCCACTAATTTATAATTAAGCAATTTTTCTACCTCTTTTTTTTTTGAAAGATAAAATCGGCCACCACACTTGGAGGATTTGATTAATTTTAGTAACTCTCTATTGATATCTTTCCTTAATCCTTTCATTGCATGGTTAATTCCCTCATTTTAAATCCTCAATAATTAACAATTAAGCAATTTTCTCCCTTATTTTGATAAGCAAGAATCGGCCATCTCCCACTAAATCAACCCTCAAAGCCCTTGACATCATATCATTTTCTATCTAACAAACTCAAAGGATAGAAAGATTTGATCTTGCCATTGTATCCCATTTAATTGATAACCTTCCCATTCTTTTCCCTAGCCATTCTCCTCTCCATTCTCTTGAAAATATCAGCGCACACACTAGAGAAAAATCGTGAGTCTTCAAGAGAAATAAGAGATAAAAGTAGAAAAAAGGAACTCCGTCACTGCCGCGCCGCGTTCGTCGTAATTGTTTGTTTTTTTTTTCGAAAAGAATTTCCAGGCATTTTTATATTATCTTTTGCTCTTCAATCAAGTCATATACGTATTTTAAATCATGTTATGTTCATGAATCTTGAAGCAAAAACTGAAATTTTATCACGAAATTTTCGAAAACAAAGTGCAGATTTTTCGGCCCTTCCTTGTGCTTCACGGGTTGGATTGTTTTTGTTGTTTCAGGGTTTGGCTCGGTTCCATGCGCTCAAGGCTGCATCTAGGCATGTAATAGAGTGTGTTAGGAGGGTGTTGGTCCATTGGTTGCAGTCCATTCACCCCAACGAAACCATTTTTGACAGCAACTCTCCATGTTGCAATTTATGAGTCTCGATTTCTTTGTTGGTTGTCTAAGGGGAGAGTTTGGATCATGGTTGGCCCAGGGCCTGTAACCATGGTTTGAACCCTTCCCTAGCATGTCTAGGACGTGACCAAGATGACCTTTCATGGCTTGGTTCATAGTCCCATCGGTTTTTAAAACAAACAAGACAAGTACCCCCTTCGATTTTTCCTTGTTCCTGCGTGAGTAAAGTTTCAATTTTATGGTGTTGGGTGGATCTTGGTTGGCTTCTAGCCCTTAGTCATGGTTCACACAATACATCATGATGTCTAGATCATGCCATCGTTAATCACATGGCCACTGGAATGATACATGACAGCAAAATAAAAGCAACACCCCCCACGTACAGCGCATGGTGTTCTCGGGTGGAGCTTGGCGTTGTCCTATGGATTTGCTTGGTTTGTGGTTGGCTTGTAGCCATTAGCCATGGTCCAAGCCATGCCTTAGGATGTTGGTAAGAGGCTATGGTTGGTGGTTTAAGTCCCAATGGCCAATAGCCTCATAAACGAAGCAAGGAAGCACAACAGCTGCTGCTATATTTTTCTTGACAGCTGCTTGGGCTTTGATTCAGGAGGCTTGGTTGGGTTTTAGCCTATGGTCTTGGACTGGACAGTACCTCAATGAGTTAGGAAGGTTATGTTTTTGGCCGTTTGTGATTTGGTTAAGTTTAGAGGTCGTACGGGAATTTACGGTGCAATGTGCCAAAGTGACTCTCGAAAGAGCGTTTCATGGTTTTGGCCCCCATTCGCCAAATTTCGAGTATTACAATTCTTAGGAGCATTATTTCATCATGTTAGGCATATTTTGACCATGAATAAATGATGGTTCGATGTTGGTTCGGGTTAGTACTGAGTTATGGTTAGAAATTAAGTCGTTGGTCTAGTTTGCCCCGTTTTGGGTTCAATTACTAAGTTAGTCTCAAGAAAAATTATTTGCACGTTTCTCATGATAGGATTAGGTCGCAGCGAGCCTAGGAACGATCCAACTCAATTGGTAAAATAAAACAGGGTTTTTATTATATTACGTGCATAAAATATAAAATGTTTATTTTTGAGATATATGCGATATGTTTTGTGGCCAGCTTACGCTTATGGGATTGTTTCACCCGGTGACCTACGACCGGTTATGTTTATGTATGGGTACGGATAGTCAGTCCAAGGGCTGTGATTAGCTTTACCACCCAGTATACTGTGGTTTAGTCTGATCAGTGATTCATGTTACATTATGGGCCACTTGCGTAAAACTCTACAGAAAATTATGATATGCTATTTTATGACAGGGCTCTATCGAGCAAACATTTTACGTACAATTTTCAGTTATGCACGTATTTATAATTACTCATGACACGATTTTTCACGTTACGCTTTACGATATGATATTTTTACGTTGCATGCGATTTTATGATATATATACTCGTTATTTTTTATATATGCATGCTAGGTCTTTAGACTCACTAGACTTGATTGTTGTAGGTACTGATGAGGTCGAGACGGAGGACGGGGACCAGTGAGCCATCTTGGGTCGGCAGTAGTAGGAACCCGACGACCTCATGCTTCAGTTCATTTACCTTTTTGCTCAAAGCACATTTTATCACGATTAATTATTTTAAGTTGTTTTGAAACAGATATTCACTTCCGCTGTTATTTTGACATTAAACCTTTTTATTAGTATATTTTATGAATGAGGCATGTTTTTTACTTTTAAAGAAAAATTTTAAATAATTCCGCAAATTTACAAATACGAAATACGGGCCTCTACAGCTGGTATCAGAGCCTATGTTCTTGTAAAAGGTTGTACTACTACTGATCTCGAGAAGCTCATGAAGTCACGTCTTCGGTTTGTAAGTTTTACGTTTACGCATTTCGTTTAAAGCATGAAATATTTTAACATCATGTTTTCATGAAATATTTTATGTTCAGATTATAATTATGCAGTACTTTTTTTTTAATTTAAAAGAAATAATGGAATTATGCATGTTTGTTACGTATGGGTTGTATATATGGAACAGTATGCCTCCTAGACGCATTCCTGAGTGCGTGAGAGACGATCATCTTCGTCATGAGGACGGTGAGGATCAGAGGCAAGAGAGGAATGTACCTCCACCCCCTCCACCAGACATGAATGCCCAGATGTTAGATGGGATGACTAGATTCTTCGCACAGTTTGCGGGGAATAACGCTGTGGCAACCAGGCCGACGGGGCCTGAGGCTACCTATGAGCGGTTCAGGAAGATGAGACCAAAGGAGTTCTCAGGAACGACTGATCCTATGATTGCCGAGGGCTGGATTAAGTCCCTCGAGGTTATTTTCGAGTTCATGGAGCTTGGAGACGAAGATAGGGTTCGTTGTGCAACCTATCTATCTGGAGGAGACGCCGCTTATGGTGGGAAGGAGCATCCGTAGCCTTGAACTTGGCTACTCTGAGCTGGACGCGCTTTACAGAGGTATTCTACTCTAACTATTTTACTGACGAGGTGCGTTCCAGGTTGACCAGGGAGTTCATGACCCTGAGGCAGGGAGATGTGACTGTTACGGAGTTTATCCGTAAATTTGAGAGGGGTTGCCATTTCGTGCCCCTGATTGCTAATGATGCTGGAGCCAAGCTGAAACATTTTCTGGATGGTCTACGGCCGATCTTGTGCCGTGATGTTAGGGTGGCTGTCCTTACTACCTATGATGTTGCCGTCTCCAGAGCTCTAGCTGCAGAGCAGGATCAGCAAGATATAGAAAGAGACCGCCAGGTCAAGCGACCAGTCCAGATGCCGCACCGCCCTCCTCAGCAGCAGTATCAGAATAAGAGGCATTTCCACGGACCACACAGGAACAAAGGACAGCAGCAGCAGCAGGGACGGGCAGTCCCGAGGGCCGTTGAGTACCCATTCTATGCAAAGTGCTCACGCCGTCACGCCGGAGTTTGTATGTACGGCTCAAGGAAGTGCTACAAGTGCGGTAGTCCGGACCACCTACTGAAGAATTGCCCTCAGGGGAGTCTGCCTACTCAAGGCAGAGTTTTTGCTCTCCATGCAGCGAAGACGAACCCAGAGACCATGCTCATGACATTTATCTTAAGCTTTAAGTTTGTATCTGAATTTCGATGTTTGAGAGTCTGGGTTAAGATTTTGAACTTAGAATTGCGATATGATTGCATGCTCTAATCAGTGCTCTTTCGGGAATTCAGGTTAGTAGAACTTTGACCTTCGCCTGTCTATAAGTTTAGTTCTTGTAATTATTGGGTTCAACTTGATGTTCCAACCTTTCAGAGAGAATTTTTATAGCTGGTTCAGCTACGAATGCCTTGATTGATTCAGGGGTGACTCATTCGTTCATCTCAGAGATCTTTGCGAATTTTCTTAAGGTCAAGACCATTAGGCTTGATGTAGCGTATTCAGTAGTACTGCCTTCGGGAGAGGAGCTGACAGCTACTAATGTGGTCCGAGACATAGACCTTGAACTTCATGGCAATCTCGTTTATGCGGATCTGATCGTACTGCCGATGCCAAAATTTGATATCATTCTGGGGATGGACTGGCTATTAAAGAACATAGTTTTGATTGACTTCCAGCGAAGATCTGTGCTAGTCCGACCGCCGGAGAGAGAGCAGTTCTTATTCGAGCCAGATAGGTACTTTCCTTTACCGCGTATTATACCTTGTGTCCAGACTAGGAAGCTCATACATAGAGGGTGTCGGGCGTTTTTATCGACTTTTGTATCAGTTCCCGAGGCACCCAGTCAGTCAGCCTCCGATGTCCCAATTGTTAGGGACTTCCTAGACATTTTTCTAGAGGACGTCTCTTGTTTGCCACCCGAGCGAGAGGTGGAGTTTTCTATTGAGCTTATGCCAGGTACGGCTCCGATCTCAAAAGCACCGTACCGATTAGCACCGACAGAGATGGCAGAACTCAAGAAGCAGATTCAGGAACTTCTCGACAAGGAGTTCATTCGCCCGAGTTTTTCACCATGGGGCGCGCCGGTCTTGTTTGTGAAGAAGAAGGAGGGTTCGATGAGGCTCTGTATTGATTACCGGGAGTTGAACATGGTTACAGTGAAGAACAAGTACCCACTTCCGCGGATTGAAGATTTATTTGATCAGTTACAAGGAGCTTCAGTATTCTCAAAGATCGATCTGTGTTTCGGTTATCACCAGTTGAGGGTGAAAGAAGCCGATGTTCTCAAGACTGCTTTCAGGACTCGTTACTACCACTTCGAGTTCCTTGTGATGCCGTTCGTAACTAACATGCATAATCTCCATTATTTCTTTAAAAATAAATACTGCATAATTAAAATCTTGACGTAAAACATTTCATGAAAACATGCTGTTAAAATATTTCATGCTTTAAACAAAATGCATAAATGTAAAACTTACAGACCGAAGACGTGACTTCGTGAGCTTCTCGAGGTCAGTAGTAGTACAACTCTTTACAAGAACATAGGCTCTGATACCAACTGTAGAGGCCCGTATTTCGTACTTGAAAATTTGCGGAAAAATTTAAAATTTTCTCTTTAACTAAATAAAATGCCTCATTCATAAAATATACTGATAAAAAGATCCAATGTTTAAAGTAGCAGCGGAAGTAAATAATGTTTTAAGAATAACAACTTAAAATAATTCGACAAAATAAAAACTGAGTTTGGAATAAAAATAGTAAGTGCTGAGAATGAGGTCCTCGGGTTCCTACTACCGTCGACCCACGATGGCTCACTGGTCCCCGCACTCGGTCCCGACCTCATCAGTATCTACAACAATCAAGTGTAGTGAGTCTAAAGACTCAACATGCATATATCGTAAATAACAAGTACATATATCATAAAATTTCATGCCATGTAAAGATATCATGTCGTAAAATGTAACGTGAAAATATCGTGTCATAAAGCGTATCATGAAAATCGTGTCATGAATAATTATAAATACGTGCATAACTGAACTGAAAAATCGTAAGTGAAATGGTTGCTCCGTAGAGCTCTGTCATGAAATAGCATGTAATAATTTTCTGTTGAGATTATGTTCTACGCAAGTGGCCCATGAACTGAACTGAATCACCTGATCAGACTAAACCACAGTATACTGGGCGGCAGAGATCATCACAGCCCTTGGACTGGATAACCGTACCAATAAATGAACATGAACCGGTTAGTGACCACCAGGTGAGGTAATAATTAAATATCATGTTTTATTTTACCGAATGGGTTGAATCGTTCCCAGGCTCGGTGCGCCTTAATTCTAACATGAAAAATATGCAAATGATTTAACTTGACCAAAACTTCGTAATTGAACCCAAAAACGAGACAATTACGCTCAACGACTTAGTATTTAACCATGACTCCGTGTCAACCCAAACCAACACCAAACCATCATTTAGTCATGATTAACTTACACCTAAAATGATGAAATAATGCTCCCAAAGTTGTACAAGTCGAAATTTTGGTGAATGGAAGCCAAAACATGAAAAGCTCTTTCGAGAGTCACTTTGGCACATTGCACCGTAAATTCTCGTAAGACCTCTAAGCTTGACCGAATCACAAACGGCCAAAAACATGACCTTCCTAACTTGATGAGGTACTGTTAAGTCCAAGGCCATAGGCTAAAATCCAACCAAGAACTCGAAACACACCTCTGAACCGCAGGTACAGTTGCTGTAAAAAATACAGCAGCTGTTGGTGCGTTTCCTTGCTTTGTTTTCGTGACTATTGGCCATTGGGGCTTGAACCACCGACCAGAGTCTCTTACCTACATCTCAAGGTGTGGTTTGAACCATGGCTAAGGGCCCTAGGCCAGCCACAATTTGAAAAACACCAGCAACCACTCGAAGCTCCACCTGAGAACGCATATGCACGCGTGGGGTGTCTCGCTTGTTCTTGCTGTCACGGACCATTCCAGCGGTCATTTGATTGACCAAAGAATGATCCAGACATCAAGAGGTATGGTATGGACCATGGCTAAGGGCTAGAAGCCAACCAAGATCCACCAACACCTCAAGACCGAAACTTACACACCCAAAACAGAAAATGAAGCCAAGGGACACTTGTGTTGTTACGTTTTAAAACCGATGGGACCATGAACCAAGCCATGAAAGGGCATCTAGGTCACGTCCTAGACATGTCAAGGAGGATTTCAGACCATGGTTACAGGCCCTAGGCCAACCAAGACCCGAACCCTCCCTTTTGACAGCAAAACAAGAAATCGAGACTCAAAATGGCATTATGGAAGAGTTGCTGTCATTTCCCTTCCTTGCGTGCATGGGGCTTGAGCTAATGGACCATCATGATCTTAACACACCCTAGTACGTTCCTAGGTGCAGCCTTGAGCGCCTGGAACCGAGCCAACCCCTGAAATCACCAAAAACAACACAACCCGTGAGGCATAGAGATGGCCGAGAAAATGCTGTGCAGATTTTTCAAAAAAAAGTGCTGTCATATTTCGGTTTTGATCCTTAAACCATGAGTATAAAGTGTTTAAAAATATTTATAGGATTTGATTGGACAGCAATGAACAATATAAACATGCCTGAAAGTTTGTTTTGAATAAAACAATTCACTACGACGAAAACGGCGCGGCGGAGACGGAATCCTCTTTTCTTACTTGTTTTTCTCTCTTGTTTTTCCTCTTGAAAGTCACGATTTTTCTTGATGATGAACTCAGAAATTTCGGTGGAATGGTGGAGAGGGAAGGCTAGGAAATGAATGAGGAAGTTGCAAAATAAAAAGGAGATTTGAATGGCACACAAATCTTTCTATCCTTGAGTTGTTTGTTAGATAGGAAATGATATGATATGATGGGATTGAGGGATGATTTAATGGGATATGGTGGCCGATTTCTACTTGTCAAATAAGGATAAGGATATTGCTTAATTATTAATTAGTGGGGATTTAAAATGAAGGGATTATCTACGAAGGATGGATAAGGAAAGAATCAAAGGAATGGGTTGTCAAATATTTTTAAGTCTAGAAGGGAGGGGGCCGATTTTTTTATCTAGTTAAATGAGGTAGGAAAATTGCTTAATTATTAATTATTGAAGATTTAAAGTTGAAGGAATTATCTATGCCAAGAAGGGATAAAGAAAGATACCCAAAATTGTGAGTTGACAAATTTAATTCCTACAAAAATGAAATGACCGAAAATTATAATAAAATGGAAGGGAAAATATTTCTTAAATCTTGTATTTTAATTCTTTAGAGTTTTATCTACCCATTAAATAGTTTAGTGAATTAATAAATTAATTAAGGGATAACATTATCTTGCATGCATGACTAAATCTATAAATTAAATTACTAACATGTTAAATTGAAATTTTTTAATTAAAATAAGTCTAGATTAACTTATCTCAATTGGTCACATATTTTAATTTAGGCTTTTAAATAAATTATTAGACATAAATGAATTTATTCACTACTTATCTCTAATTAATTAATTAAATTCTTAAACTTTCTTTTACGTCAAAATAAATTATTATTTATCTTAAATAAATTTTAGGAATGTTTTCTTATCATTAAATTTTTATCTTAAAACTCCAACTCCGGTCCGGCCTCGCTTTTTTAACTGAAAAGATAAAACTAAACTTATGCGATTAAAAATGAATAATCATGACCAACCAACTTTAAAATGCCTTAAATAATAAAGAAATTATTTTTAATTTAAAATACTAGAAATTATGCATGGCTTATACGTAGTCTGATTTAACGGGTTCTACAGTTAATCTAGGCTTATTTTATTTAAGAAATTGTAACTTAACATTTTAGTAAATTTAATTTAAAAATTTGCCATACATGCAAGATAATTACCATCCTAAATTAATTTATTAATTCACTAAAATACTTGATGGGTAGATAAAACTTTAAAGATTTAAAATATAATATTTAAGCAATATTCTCACCCCATTTATTAAACAATTTTCGGCCACCTCATTGAAGATTTGATATGGATTGACAACTCATCATTTTGATTCATTTCCTTAATCTTCTCTTGGTATGATAATCCCTCACTTTTAAATCCCCACTAATTTATAATTAAGCAATATTTCTACCACATTTTTTTTTGAAAGATAAAATCGGCCACCCCACTTGGAGGATTTGATTAATTTTAGTAACTCTCTATTGTTATCTTTCCTTAATCCTTTCATTGCATGGTTAATTCCCTCATTTTAAATCCTCAATAATTAACAATTAAGAAATTTTCTCCCTTATTTTGATAAGCAAGAATCGGCCATCTCCCACTAAATCAACCCTCAAATCCCTTGACATCATATCATTTTCTATCTAACAAACTCAAAGGATAGAAAGATTTGATCTTGCCATTGTATCCCATTTAATTGATAACCTTCCCATTCTTTTCCCTAGCCATTCTCCTCTCCATTCTCTTGAAAATATCAGCGCAAACACTAGAGAAAAATCGTGAGTCTTCAAGAGAAATAAGAGATAAAAGTAGAAAAAAGGAACTCCGTCACTGCCGCGCCGCGTTCGTCGTAATTGTTTTTTTTTTCGAAAAAAATTTCCAGGCATGTTTATATTATCTTTTTCTTTTTAATCAAGTCATATACGTATTTTAAATCATGTTATGTTCATGAATCTTGAAGCAAAAACCGAACTTTTGTCACGAAATTTTCTNCCCATTCTTTTCCCTAGCCATTCTCCTCTCCATTCTCTTGAAAATATCAGCGCAAACACTAGAGAAAAATCGTGAGTCTTCAAGAGAAATAAGAGATAAAAGTAGAAAAAAGGAACTCCGTCACTGCCGCGCCGCGTTCGTCGTAATTGTTTGTTTTTTTTTCGAAAACAATTTCCAGGCATGTTTATATTATCTTTTGCTCTTCAATCAAGTCATATACGTATTTTAAATCATGTTATGTTCATGAATCTTGAAGCAAAAACTGAAATTTTATCACGAAATTTTCGAAAACAAAGTGCAGATTTTTCGGCCCTTCCTTGTGCTTCACGGGTTGGATTGTTTTTGTTGTTTCAGGGTTTGGCTCGGTTCCATGCGCTCAAGGCTGCATCTAGGCATGTAATAGAGTGTGTTAGGAGGGTGTTGGTCCATTGGTTGCAGTCCATTCACCCCAACGAAACCATTTTTGACAGCAACTCTCCATGTTGCAATTTATGAGTCTCGATTTCTTTGTTGGTTGTCTAAGGGGAGAGTTTGGATCATAGTTGGCCCAGGGCCTGTAACCATGGTTTGAACCCTTCCATAGCATGTCTAGGACGTGACCAAGATGACCTTTCATTGCTTGGTTCATAGTCCCATCGGTTTTTAAAACAAACAAGACAAGTACCCCCTTCGATTTTTCCTTGTTCCTGCGTGAGTAAAGTTTCAATTTTATGGTGTTGGGTGGATCTTGGTTGGCTTCTAGCCCTTAGTCATGGTTCACAGAATACCTCATGATGTCTAGATCATGTCATGGTCAATCACATGGCCACTGGAATGATACATGACAGCAAAATAAAAGCAACACCCCCCACGTACAGCACATGGTGTTCTCGGGTGGAGCTTGGCGTTGTCCTATGGATTTGCTTGGTTTGTGGTTAGCTTGTAGCCATTAGCCATGGTCCAAGTCAGGCCTTAGGATGTTGGTAAGAGGCTATGGTTGGTGGTTTAAGTCCCAATGGCAAATAGCCTCATAAACGAAGCAAGGAAGCACAACAGCTGCTGCAATATTTTTCTTGACAGCTGCTTGGGCTTTGATTCAGGAGGCTTGGTTGAGTTCCTGGTTGGGTTTTAGCCTATGGCTTTGAACTGGACAGTACCTCAATGAGTTAGGAAGGTTATGTTTTTGGCCGTTTGTGATTTGGTTAATTTTAGAGGTCGTACGGGAATTTACGGTGCAATGTGCCAAAGTGACTCTCGAAAGAGCGTTTCATGTTTTTGGCCCCCATTCGCCAAATTTCGAGTATTACAATTCTTAGGAGCATTATTTCATCATGTTAGGCATATTTTGACCATGACTAAATGATGGTTCGATGTTGGTTTGGGTTAGTACTGAGTTATGGTTAGAAATTAAGTCGTTGGTCTAGTTTGCCCCGTTTTGGGTTCAATTACTAAGTTAGTCTCAAGAAAAATTATTTGCACGTTTCTCATGATAGGATTAGGTCGCAGCGAACCTAGGAACGATCCAACTCAATTGGTAAAGTAAAACAGGGTTTTTAATTATATTACGTGCATAAAATATAAAATGTTTATTTTTGAGATATATGCGATATGTCTTGTGGCCACTTTACGCTTATGGGATTGTTTCACCCGGTGACCTACGACCGGTTATGTTTATGTATGGGTACGGATATCCAGTTCAAGGGCTGTGATAATCTCTACCACCCAGTATACTGTGGTTTAGTCTGATCAGACGATTAATGTTACGTTATGGGCCACTTGCATAGAACATTATCTCTACAGAAAGCTATGATATGCTATTTTATAACAGGGCTCTATCGAGCAAACATTTTACGTACAATTTTCAGTTATGCACGTATTTATAATTACTCATGACACGATTTTTCACGTTACGCTTTACGATATGATATTTTTACGTTGCATGCGATTTTATTATATACATACTCGTTATTTTCGATATATGCATGCTGGGTCTTTAGACTCACTAGACTTGATTTTTGTAGGTACTGATGAGGTCGGGACTTAGGACGGGGACCAGTGAGCCATCTTGGGTCGGCAGTAGTAGGAACCCAAGGACCTCATGCTTCAGTTCATTTACCTTTTTGCTCAAAACACATTTTATCACGATGAATTATTTTAAGTTGTTGTTTTGAAACAGATATTCACTTCCGCTGCTATTTTGACATTAAACCTTTTTATTAGTATATTTTATGAATGAGGCATGTTATTTACTTTTAAAGAAAAATTTTAAATAATTCCGCAAATTTACAAATACGAAATACGGGCCTCTACATGTGTGGTAGGAAATTTTGAAGGGTCCATATTGCTGTGGAAGAGTGCATAAAATGTAGTGCACAAGAAAAGTTTTAGACATTTCCACTTCAAGTGTCTTTAGCCGAGCCGCTATGTCCCGCATTTTCATTATGTGCTCTCGCACACCTCTCACACTGGTGAGCCTTAATGACGAGAATTCCATAATTAGGGTGCTGGCAAGTGCCTTATCTGAAGACTGAAATTGTTCATCAATAGCCTTCAATAATTCTCTGACATTATTATGCTGATCGACAGAAGCACGCATACCAGCAGAGATTTTGGTCTTTATGAACATTACACAGAGTCGATTAGATCGCTCCCATTTTTCATAAAGATCAACACCATCCGGAATGGTGCTTTCAGTAATAGCATATGGCTCATCTTTCCGTATAGCATAATCAATATCCATCCACCTTAATTGAAGAAGAATTCTTTCTTTACATATTTTATAATTATCTCCCTTTAGTTCGGGAATGTCACATTTCATATCAGAAAAACTCGCAGTTTGTATAACTGCACAAAATATCATATGCTTAAAATTTTGAGACAATATCATGTTTTACCAATGTAATTCATGTTTTAAAAATCTAGTGACATAAATTTGCCCGTGGGCTAAAATTTTAATTCAATAAGATTTTACTATAATTTTATGATAAAACTATCAAAATGTATTTTCCTTAACTCTTGTGGGTAAATTAAGAAAAATATAATTTGATATTTTAACCTAATTAGTTATATAAATATAATAAAAATCCATGTGGGATAAAATTTATTTTGTTTATATAATTAATTACAATTGATGTCCATTATGTGTTCCAAATCTACTTGATGCATAATTTTCATAATTAAGGATGATGTGACTATTCCTCAATTATTTAAAATTATACGGTTCACCGGACAAATTTTTTTTTTAATTTAATACTTTATATAAAAATTATTTAGTAACATAATCAACATTTTCCAAGATTTCTCCCAGGAAGATAGGTAGTGCTAAGGCACTTTAAATACCTAACTCCTAGTCAGAGCAACATTTGTGGGGACCCGGACGCTAATCATTTTCTTAATCATTCTTTGGGAATAAATTGATCAATTAATTAAACTGGGTCCAAAAATTTTTTTTTATACAAATGCGTAACGTAATAGAATCAGTCTAATATACATGTCAACATAAAAGTACAAGTCTTTTACAAAATACATTCAAACTAGGGTTCAACAACTATACATCAAGTGCTGAAACTAAATCTACATCAAAGTCCGGAATCACCACTCTAATCTAGATCTCTCATCCTCTTCTTGACCCTGATTCAGTTCCACCTGTTGTCATGCACACATACAACCACAACAACAGCCGGATAACTCCGGTGAGAATATAATCCAGTATAAAACAACGAAACATGCATTGTATAAAATCATATACATTTATTAAAAGCATGTATCATAATCTAAACATAATCGATAAAACATGTAACATAATCTATGAAACATAATCGATACAATTCAGTAAATCAAACTCGGATTCTTATTCTTTGACTCGACTCAATCTGGCCTAGTCTAGGGATCCCGGTTGAATAAGAACGCAACAACTCATCTACTCTCCTCAGCTAGATAGTGGTACGTTCTTATTCCCAGACTTTGGTACACTATATCGAATCTTTGCAATAGAAGCTGATCTGCATTCTAAGCAACATCGATATAAACCAAACGTCCAGTGACCTGGCACCTATGCCAACTTGACACCTCTGCCAAAGACTCTATGTCTTAAATCAATCGTCTAATTCATGCTTTCTATAAATCAAGAGAACAAGCATATAAATGCAATGAATTCAAATATTTGAAAACAATAACAAATAAGTATGTGGTTTTAGGGAAACTCAAGTCAAATCTAACTCGAGTCGATCTCCCTGTTAACATTGGTTTATACCTTTCTGTTTATCGAGGTTCGGCTTTGTTCTGTCTCTGAATCTTCAAAACCAATCTGGAATGACATATCGAATAGGCACAATATCACTATACAACCCATAGCAAAACTCATCTGATCAATACGCAAATCTGCTAGACTCAATCTCAGTCAGTGTCGACGGCATAACGGTACAATCTCGATATACCCTTGACAATTCAATATCAATAAACAATCTCAACAACTCACAATCTCAACAAATACAATCATAATTCAAATCAGCTCAATATCAATTGATATATTACAATTGCATAAACGGTTTGTTCTTCGATCCGGTTTCGATTCTACGATTACCAGTATTTCCAGAACACAGAATATTAATCAAATACTGATTCCTTCAATACATAAATTTCAAACCATACTGAAAAGTAATAAAACTTACATCTTGTTGAAGTTCTTGACGAGAGAAGTACAGAACTGCGTTCGGATCGAAATTCTGATAGCCGGATCTTGTACAATCGAATTCTAAGGGATTTAAGAAAACTTGAGAATTAGCTATGGGAACTCTCGGGTTTCTCCTCAATTATGAAATGAGAATGAAGGTAATATACATCCAAGTTGCATGGTGAAGACAAGTGTCCCACTCAAATCCATTAATTGCAATTCAGCCCCTGAAATATTCACTATTTGCAATTTGGTCCTCACAACTCTTTTTAATTCAATTTCAATCCTATGGAATTGTAACACCATGGAATATGACTAAACATTCCAAAAATTCATAAATTAAATAATCTCGGATTAAAATGATAACATCTCGGGCTTTACAACATTCTTCAGGGAGACCAGTGGCAAGTCAAGGATGTTTAAACCGATCTATGAAGAACTCTCTCAGATCATGTGTAGAGGCCTCTAGTTTCGTGCTTGAAAATTTGCGGAAAAATTTAAAAATTTTCTCTTTAAATAATTAAAATGTCTCATTCATAAATAAACTGATAAATAAAGTTAAATGTTCAAAAATAGCAGCAGAAGTAAATAATGTTTCAAAACGACAGCTTAAAATAATTCATTGTAATAAACTGAGTTTTCGCAAAAATAATAAATAAACTGATAAATGAGGTCCTCGGGTCCCACTACTGCCGACTCGAGCTGGCTCACTGGTCCCCGCCCTCGGTTCCGACATCATCAGTACCTACAACAATCAAGTCTAGTGAGTCTAAAGACTCAGCATGCATATACCGTAAATAAAAAGTAAATAGATAATAATAAAATGGCATTAGAAGTGAAAATATCATGTCATGAGGAATTATAGTACTTGCATAACTGAACTGTAAATATCTTATCATGTATAATTATAAATACGTGCATAACTGAACTGAAAATCATAAGTGACTGTTTGCTCAATAGAGCTCTGCAATAAAATAGCCTGTCATAATTTTGTTGGGATTATGTTCTACGCAAGTGGCCCCATGAACTGCACTGAACTGAACTAAACTGACCGGTAACTGACGACCGGGACCGGTAACTGACGACCGGGTGAAATACTAATCGTCTGATCAGACTAATGCCACAGTATACTGGGTGGTACAAAACTGAACTGACCGGTAACGGGCGACCGGGTGAAGTAATAATCCCATAATAGTACAATGACCACAAGCAATATCACATAAATCTAAAAAATGAATAATTTCTATTTTTATGCACGTAATATAATTAAATAACGTAATTAAATGTCCTGTATTAATTTACCAAATGGGTTGGATCGTTCCCAGGCTCGTTGCGACTTAAATCTAACATGAAAAATATGCAATTGATTTTTCTTGACCAAACTTTGTAATTGAATCCAAAAACGAGACAATTACGCCCACTGACTTAGTATTTAATCATGACTTCGAGCCAACCCGAACCAACACTGAACCAACGTTTAGTCATGATTAAAATACTCTTAAAAATGATGAAATAATGCTCCTAAATTTACAGTACTCGAAATTTAGTGAATGGAGGCCAAAAACGTGAAACGCTCTTTCGAGAGTCACTTTGGCACATTGCACCGTAAATTCTTGTACGACCTCTAAAATGATCCGAATCACAAACGGCCAAAAACATGACCTTCCTAACTTGATGAGGTACTGTCCAGTCCATGGCAATAGGCTAAAAGCCAACCAAGAACCCGTAACGCGCCTCTGATTTGCAGCGCGCTTGCTGTCCAAATTACAGCAGCTATGCCTTCGATTTCTTTGCGTCGTTTTCAAGGCTACCGGCCATTGGGGCTTGAACCACCAACCAGAACCTCTTACCAACATCCTAAGGGAAGGTTGGAACCATGGCTAAGGGCCCAAGCCCAGACACAATTCGAACCATCCAATAACCAACCGAAAACTCCCACCCGAGAAGCAACATGTGTGCGTGGGGTAGTTTGCTTTGCTTGTTGTCTCGCGTCGTTCCAGTGGCCATTTGATTGACCATGGCTCGATCTAGACATCAAGGTGTATGGTATGAACCGTGGCTAAGGGCTAAAAAGCCAACCAAGATCCACACCACACCCCCAAACTCGACACTACACTTGCTGTAAACGAAGGGGCCGAAGGGGGAGGGGCTGTTCTTGCTTATTTTGATTTAAAAATGATTTCACCATGGACCAAGCCTCAAAGGGGCGACTTGGTCACGTCTTAGACATGATAGGGATGTGTTCTAACCATGGCTATAGGCCCCTAGGGCAGCAAAGATCAAGAACTCTCTCCCTTGACAGCAACCATAAAACCGAGACTCAAAAGGGACACTTATGGAGTACTGTTGCTGTCACATGCGAGTTTCCAGCGTGTATGGGACTGAACGAATGAACCAACATGGTCCTAACATGTCCTAGCACAGGTCTAGATGCAGTTTTGGGAGCCTAGGGTCGAGCCAACACCTGAACCATCAAAAACAACAGCAAACGTGAAGCATAAAGAGCACTCGAAAAATCTGTGCAGAATTTTAATAAACTTGTGGTCCATATTTCGGTTTTAACTAATAAAACCATGGATGAATGATGTTTTAAAATACTTATATGGCTTGATTGAAGAGTGAAAGAAAACATATACATGCCTTGGTTTTTGTTTTGAAGAAAACAAAAAGAAACGACGACGCGGCATGGAGGAGACGGAGCGCTTTCCTACCTTGCTTGCTACTCGATTTCTCTCCTATTTCTTTCTCATGGTTTTGCACTGAATAATGCTCTAAAATTTCTCTAAATTTCGAGACTAGGAGGGGGAGAGAATGGTTAGGGAGAATAGGGAAGGTACAAGATAAATGGAAGGGGAAATATTCTTTCTATCCTAGTTTATTTGCTAGATAAGAAACAAGAATGCTTATCAAAGATTTTGAGGGGATCTTGGGGTGCATTTGGTCGATTTTATGGTCTAGGGACAAGGGAAACAATTACTTCAATAAATTATTGGTTGGAGATTTAAAGGTGGGGAGAATATTTTCCTAGAAAAAGATTGAGGAAGTGAATCAAGGAATGAGTTGCCAAATCTTTTGAGTCTATCAAGGGTGATGGCCGAAAATTTCAATCAAAAATAAGGTAGGGAAAAGTGCTTAATTATTTAATTGTTGGTGATTTAAATGTTGGGAAAGATATCTATCTAGAAAAGATTAAGGGGAAGAATATTAAATGATGAGTTGTAAATCAAAATTAAATCTTTTAAAAACAGGGGTGGCCGATTTTTTTATCGTAAAAATGTGGGTAGGAAATGACTTAGTTATTAATTAAATGAGGATTTAAATTAAGGGAATTATCTACCAAGAAATGGATATGGAAGAGAATCAAGGTTGAGTTGTCAAAGCAAAAATTTAAATCTAGAAAGGAGGGGGCCGATTTTATCTAGTCAAAAGAGGTGAGAAAAGTGCTTAATTAATATTTATTGAAGATTTAAAGTTGAAGGGATTATCCATGCCATGAAAGGATTAAGGAAAGAATTAAAGATGGAGTGTTGACAATATTTTCAAATCTCCTCAAGGGGTGGCCGATTTTTTTCTCGGTAAATGGGGTGGGAAAATATTTCTTAATTATCGAATTTCAAATCTTTTGTGTGTTATCTACTCATTAAATATTTTAGTGAATTAATAAATTAATTAAGGAATACCATTATCTTGCATGCATGGCTAATTTTTAATTTAATTTACTAACATGTTAGGTTATAATTTATTAAATATAATAAGCCTAGATTAACTTATCTCAATTGGTCACATATTTTATTTTAGGCTTTTAATGAAATTATTGGACATAAAAGAATTTATTTCCTTCTTCTCAAATTAATTAACTAAATTCTTAAACTTTCTTTTACATTAAAATAAATTATTATTTGACTTAAATTAAATTTAGGAATATTTTCTTATAATTAACGTTTATCTTAAAACTCCAACTCCGGTCCGGCCTCACTTATTTAATTGAAAAGCTAATAATTAAACTACTGAATAAAATAATTTAATTTAAAGAAAAGAATTTAAATACTCTCGCAATAAAATCATTTTAATTTAAATACTAGAATTATGCATGGCTTATACGTAGTCTAATTTCCGGGTTTTACATCATGTTTTCTTGCGTCACTTTATAATTATTATTCAACTTAATTATCCACTTTTATGTGAATCTTTATAAGCCAAAATTTTTCATTAAATAACTTTATATTCATATTTTTACTTAATATGAACAATTACGTTCCCCATCAGTTTTTAACTTCAATCAGAGTAGTGATAAAGCGAGGATCACATTTACGTGAAAATATGGGCTCCTCATCAGTTTTTCTTTTTTATCAGAGTAGTGATAAAGTGAGGATTATTTATTCATTTGTGAACATATGAAATATTTTATTTTATAATGTTATATTCACATCTTACTTGATATGTTCATTTCAAATTATAAACAACTCAATATAATTTAATATGAACATAATGTGAATACTGATTTACCAAAATATTTTGCAATACAATTTGCATTTCAATTTTAAGAATAAATGCAAACATAATATTAAATTTGCATGTCTATATCAAATAAATATCCATAATATTTGACATAATATCTAAATGCAAAATTAATTTCAAAACATGTATTATAATTTGCATAGAATTTTCATTTTAATCAAATCACTGAAAACTATCACTACAGTATTGGAAACCGAAACCTTAATGGAAAAAAAAAATTTATAACAGTATAAATTTGCTCAACTTTTATGTTTCAATTTTCAGATACCAAATATCATTCGTGATTTTATTTGTAGTAGTTGACATGTCCCTTTCAATTTTCATTTATTATTATTATTAAAAAAATAAAATAAAATAAAATAATAATAATAATAATAGTAAAATGAATTCATTACCGATACAATTGAAAGACAAATTGAATGACATTCAATTTGTGTGGGCTCTTAAATCTTAAATACATACACGTTACTTTGCATTATTCAATACATGCAAGTCTTCATCTTCTACAATTTTTTTTCTTCTTCTGAATTTGTTTGCTCTCAAACTTTTGATCATCTCGTATCAAAAAGTTTTTAAAAACAATTATCATTTTCAAAAGTAGAACTTCATGCACAGCCGACATAATCAGTACCTACAACAATCAAGTCTAGTGAGTCTAAAGACTCAGCATGCATATATCGTAAATAACAAGTAAATAGATAATAATAAAATGGCATTAGAAGTGAAAATATCATGTCATGAGGAATTATAGTACTTGCATAACTGAACTGTAAATATCTTATCATGTATAATTATAAATACGTGCATAACTGAACTTAAAATCATAAGTGACTGTTTGCTGAATAGAGCTCTGCAATAAAATAGCCTGTCATAATTTTGTTGAGATTATGTTCTACGCAAGTGGCCCCATGAACTGCACTGAACTGAACTGACCAGTAACTGACGACCGGGACCGGTAACTGACGACTGGGTGAAATACTAATCGTCTGATCAGACTAATGCCACAGTATACTGCGTGGTACAAAACTAAACTGACCGGTAACGGGCGACCGGGTGAAGTAATAATCCTATAATAGTACAATGACCACAAGCAATATCACATAAATCTCAAAAATGAATAATTTCTATTTTTATGCACGTAATATAATTAAATAACATAATTAAATGTCCTGTATTAATTTTACCAAACAGGTTGGATCGTTCCCAGGCTCGTTGCGACTTAAATCTAACATGAAAAATATGCAATTGATTTTTCTTGACCAAACTTTGTATTTGAATCCAAAAACGAGACAATTATGCCCACTGACTTAGTATTTAATCATGACTCCGAGCCAACCCGAACCAACACCGAACCAACGTTTAGTTAAGAATTCCTAACTATTGCATGGGAACAGGTTCATCTTCGAAGTATTTTTCCCTTCCAATATTTTTCTATTGGAGCTTCCCTTATTCCTTTTATTGATCATAATGATGCGAATAGGGCTTTAATGAGTTCTAATATGCAACGTCAGGCAGTTCCGCTTTCTCGGTCCGAGAAATGCATTGTTGGAACTGGGTTGGAACGACAAATAGCTCTAGATTCAGGGGCTCTTGCTATAGCACAACGTGGGGGAAAGATCATTTATATCGATATTGACAAAATCCTTTTCTCAGGGAATGTAGATATTCTAAACATTCCATTAATTATGTATGAACGTTCCAACAAGAATACTTATCTGCATCAAAAACCCCAGGTTCGCCGGGGTAAATGCATTAAAAAAGGACAAATTTTAGCAGATGGTGCTGCTACGGTTGGTGGCGAACTTGCTTTGGGGAAAAACGTATTAGTAGCTTATATGCCATGGGAAGGTTACAATTCTGAAGATGCAGTACTCATTAGTGAGCGTTTAGTATATGAAGATATTTATACTTCTTTTCACATACGGAAATATGAGATTCAGACTCATGTGACAAGTCAAGGCCCTGAAAGGATCACTAGCGAAATCCCGCATTTAGAAGCCCGTTTACTTCGCAATTTAGACAAAAATGGAATTGTGATGTTGGGATCTTGGGTAGAGACGGGTGATATTTTAGTAGGTAAATTAACGCCCCAAATGGTGAAAGAATCGTCGTATGCCCCCGAAGATAGATTGTTACGAGCCATACTTGGCATTCAGGTATCTACTTCAAAAGAAACTTGTTTAAAACTACCTATAGGTGGTAGGGGCCGGGTTATTGATGTGAGGTGGATCCAGAAAAGGAGAGGTTCTAGTTATAATCCAGAAACGATTCGTATATATATTTCACAGAAACGTGTAATCAAAGTAGGCGATAAAGTAGCTGGAAGACACGGAAATAAGGGCATCATTTCAAAGATTTTGCCTAGACAAGATATGCCTTATCTGCAAGATGGAAGACCTGTTGATATGGTCTTCAACCTATTAGGAGTACCTTCACGAATGAAAGTAGGACATATATTTGAATGTTCGCTGGGGTTCGCGGGGGGTCTACTAGACAGACATTATCGAATAGCACCTTTTGATGAGAGATATGAACAAGAAGCTTCAAGAAAACTAGTTTTTTCTGAATTATATGAAGCCAGTAAACAAACAGCAAATCCATAGGTATTTGAACCTGAGTATCCAGGAAAAAGTAGAATATTTGATGGAAGGATGGGGAATCCTTTTGAACAACCCGTTATAATAGGAAAGCCTTATATCTTGAAATTAATTCATCAAGTTGACGATAAAATCCATGGACGTTCCAGTGGACATTATGCGCTTGTTACACGACAACCCCTTAGGGGAAGGGCAAAACAGGGGGGACAACGAGTAGGTGAAATGGAGGTTTGGGCTCTAGAAGGATTTGGTGTTGCTCATATTTTACAAGAGATGCAACGATGAAATAATGCTCCTAAATTTACAGTACTCGAAATTTAGTGAATGGAGGCCAAAAACGTGAAACGCTCTTTCGAGAGTCACTTTGGCACATTGCACCGTAAATTCTTGTACGACCTCTAAAATGATCCGAATCACAAACGGCCAAAAACATGACCTTCCTAACTTGATGAGGTACTGTCCAGTCCATGGCCATAGGCTAAAAGCCAACCAAGAACCCGAAACTCGCCTCTGATTTGCAGCGCGCTTGCTGTCCAAATTACAACAGCTATGCCTTCGATTTCTTTGCGTCGTTTTCAAGGCTACCGGCCATTGGGGCTTGAACCACCAACCAGAACCTCTTACCAACATCCTAAGGGAAGGTTGGAACCATGGCTAAGGGCCCAAGCCCAGACAAAATTCGAACCATCCAATAACCAACCGAAAACTCCCACCCGAGAAGCAACATGTGTGCGTGGGGTAGTTTGCTTTGCTTGTTGTCTCGCGTCGTTCCAGTGGCCATTTGATTGACCATGGCTCGATCTAGACATCAAGGTGTATGGTATGAACCGTGGCTAAGGGCTAAAAAGCCAACCAAGATCCACACCACACCCCAAACTCGACACTACACTTGCTGTAAACGAAGGGGCCGAAGGGGGAGGGGCTGTTCTTGCTTATTTTGATTTAAAAATGATTTCACCATGGACCAAGCCTCAAAGGGGTGACTTGGTCACGTCTTAGACATGATAGGGATGTGTTCTAACCATGGCTATAGGCCCCTAGGGCAGCCAAGATCAAGAACTCTCTCCCTTGACAGCAACCATAAAACCGAGACTCAAAAGAGACACTTATGGAGTACTAATGCTGTCACATGCGAGTTTCCAGCGTGTATGGGACTGAACGAATGAACCAACGTTGTCCTAACATGTCCTAGCACAGGTCTAGATGCAGATTTGGGAGGCTAGGGTCGAGCCAACACCTGAACCATAAAAAACAACAGCAAACGTGAAGCATGGAGAGCACTCGAAAAATCTATGCAGAATTTTAATAAACTTGTGGTCCATATTTCGGTTTTCACTAATAAAATCATGGATGAATGATGTTTTAAAATACTTATATGGCTTGATTGAAGAGTGAAAGAAAACATATACATGACTTGGTTTTTGTTTTGAAGAAAACAAAAAGAAACGACGACGCGGCGCGGAGGAGGCGGAGCGCTTTTCTACCTTTCTTGCTACTCGATTTCTCTCCTATTTCTTTCTCATGCTTTTGCACTGAATAATGCTCTGAAATTTCTCTAAATTTCGAGACTAGGAGGGGGAGAGAATGGCTAGGGAGAATAGGGAAGGTACAAGATAAATGGAAGGGGAAATATTCTTTCTATCCTAGTTTATTTGCTAGATAGGAAACAAGAATGCTTATCAAAGATTTTGAGGGGATCTTGGGGTGCATTTGGTCGATTTTATGGTCTAGGGAAAAGGGAAACAATTGCTTAAATAAATTATTGGTTGGAGATTCAAAGGTGGGGAGAATATTTTCCTAGAAAAAGATTGAGGAAGTGAATCAAGGAATGAGTTGCCAAATCTTTTGAGTCTATCAAGGGTGATGGCCAAAAATTTCAATAAAAAATAAGGTAGGGAAAAGTGCTTAATTATTTAATTGTTGGTGATTTAAAAGTTGGGAAAGATATCTATCTAGAAAAGATTAAGGGGAAGAATATTAAAGGATGAGTTGTAAATCAAAATTAAATCTTTTAAAAACAGGGGTGGCCGATTTTTTTCTAGGTAAATGGGGTGGGAAAATATTTCTTAATTATTGAATTTCAAATCTTTAGTGTGTTTTCTACTCATTAAATATTTTAGTGAATTAATAAATTAATTAAGGAATACCATTATCTTGCATGCATGGCTAATTTTTAATTTAATTTACTAACATGTTAGGTTATAATTTATTAATTATAATAAGCCTAGATTAACTTATCTCAATTGGTCACATATTTTATTTTAGGCTTTTAATTAAATTATTGGACATAAAAGAATTTATTTCCTTCTTATCTCAAATTAATTAACTAAATTCTTAAACTTTCTTTTACATTAAAATAAATTATTCTTTGACTTAAATTAAATTTAGGAATATTTTCTTATAATTAACTTTTATCTTAAAACTCCAACTCCGGTCCGGCCTCACTTATTTAACTGATAAGCTAATAATTAAACTACTGAATAAAATAATTAAATTTAAAAAAAAAGAATTTAAATACTCATGTAATAAAATCATTTTAATTTAAATACTAGAATTATGCATGACTTATACATAGTCTAATTTATGGGTTCTACTTCATGTTTTCTTGCGTCACCTTATAATTATTATTCAACTTAATTATTCACTTTTATGTGAATCTTTATAAGCCAAAATTTTTAATTAAATAACTTTATATTCATATTTTTACTTAATATGAACAATTACGTTCCCCATCAGTTTTTCACTTCAATCAGAGTAGTGATAAAGTGGGGATCACATTTACGTGGCTTTTCATCAGTTTTTCTCTTTTATCAGAGTAGTGATAAAGTGAGGATTATTTATTCATTTGTGAACATATGAAATATTTTATTTTATAATTTTATATTCACATCTTACTTGATATGTTCATTTCAAATTATAAACAACTCAATATAATTTAATATGAACATAATGTGAATATTGATTTACCAAAATATTTTGCAATACAATTTGCATTTAAATTTTAAGAATAAATGCAAACATAATATTAAATTTGCATGTCTATATCAAATAAATATCCATAATATTTGACATAATATCTAAATGCAAAATTAATTTCAAAACATGTATTATAATTTGCATAGAATTTTCATTTTAATCAAATCACTGAAAACTATCACTACAGTATAGGAAACCGAAACCTTAATGGAAAAAAAAAATTATAACAGTATAAATTTGCTCAACTTTTATGTTTCAATTTTCAGTTACCAAATATCATTCGTGATTTTATTTGTAGTAGTTGACATGTCCCTTTCAATTTTCATTTATTATTATTATTAAAAAAATAAAATAAAATTATAATAATAATAGTAAAATGAATTCATTACTGACACAATTGAAAGACAAATTGAATGACATTCAATTTGTGTGGGCTCTTAAATCTTAAATACATACACGTTACTTTGCATTATTCAATACATGCAAGTCTTCATCTTCTACAATTTTTTTTCTTCTTCTGAATTTGTTTGCTCTCAAACTTTTGATCATCTCGTATCAAAAAAATTTTAAAAAACAATTATCATTTTCAAAAGTAGAACTTCAAGCGCAGCCGTCAACAAAATTCTCAGGTAAGTTATTTTTTCCGATCTTCAAGCTTCTTACATAAATTTCATAAAGAAATTTTTCAAAATTTTATGATATCGGATTTTCAGAAAATGAAAACAAATTTTTTCAATGCAGAGGTATCATGGCTCTGATACCAAATGTCAGAATTTTTTCTAAAACTCATGTTTTTGCACATATATAAACACAATAATCAATATGCGGAAATAAATCGAGTATTACCTCCGATTATTGAAAATTTTTAATTTCTATGCTTTTCCTCCGATTGATGTATTCTAAGCACTCAACACACTCTGTAGATGGTGTATATTTTTCTTATGAGGTGTGTGCTTAGGAACCTCAATCACCGCTATTTATAGGCGTTTCTCATACCATCGATGAGTGTATCGAGAGCCGAGAGTCAAAAGAAAAGGTGTGTACGCATCTCAATTTTCTAAAGTTGAGGCTGCGTACGCATGTTTTGTCAAAAGTTGTAGGCAATGGTCGTCGCCATTTCCTACACGTTTATCCTTCTTTCTGATATGAGCCATTTTTCTTACATGATGATGAACATATAAATTGTTATGAATGAAATGTATGAGATACTTGGCCTTACTAAATCAGAGATTGAATTGAAGTTGAGTTATTTATGGGTAGTAGATACATGAAAACCATTGACAATCTATATATGCGATTCACGATCGTTGGCAACATATCTATCATTTAGTGATTCATGTACTAGACTTGTGTTGCATGTAGAAGTCATTAGGATTTGTGATATTGGAGTTCCAAAAGAAAATAAAAATGACTGTAATATGCACTTTGGAGTTGTGGATGGTAGTGTTATGTGTTCTGATATAAATGCAGAAGTTAGAAAAAAATAATGTGATTGAAATGTGGAATGTTGATAAAGATAATTTTAAGGAATAAATTATATCTTGAAACTCAATAATTATTTTTTATTTCAGAAAAGAATTTAATTTAGATATGAATGATTTAAATTGTGGTGAACGTGATGAATGTTTTGGTTGTACTTTTATCCAAGATGTTTATTAATTGCATGCGGCAACAAAAAAAGTCATTGTTGGAGAAGATAATGCCAATGAAAACTTGAATCAAAATGATGAATTTGATCGACCAAGAACAAGTCCACTTGTTGAGCACACAAAATTTGTTGGCAATCAGTGATGGGGTAGTTGAATATTCATTTACCGATAGATCGAATTTATCAGTTGGTCAAGAGTTCAGCAGTAAAGCAGAAGTTAAGAAAGAATTGACTAAGATTTTTCTAAATATTTCATTTGAAACGAAAGGTGAAATTTCAAAAAAAAAATTTATGTAGTGGGATGCATTGCAAAAAATGCAGTTAGAGAGCAAGAGCAGCACAAAAAGAGAATTCAAAAGGGAAACAAATCATTAGCACACCAAAAATTGTGATGATGATTATGCAGATTAAAGGGCTTGGTGTTAGTTACTACAAAGCTTGAATGGGTAAGCAACTATTAGAGTAGATGCCCTGCAAGTAAACGGTTGGCTAGATAATTTATTGACTCAAGTGAAATAAACAATCTTTATTTTAATATAATTTAACATTTTATGGTTTCATTTTACTTTATCTGTATACCCATGCAATCAGCATAGATAAAGTCCTTGATTATACTTTAATACAAATGAATCGTATTCAATCTTGAAACTCATTTGTAAACACTGTATATTCTAAATGCATTCCTAGTCGATTCAACAGCCTAAAATAAGGATAAAGGCCGTTTGAGCTTGAGACTAGCATCTGTGATGTTGTGTACTGTATTTCATGGTAAGAGCATAGAGATGTCCAATCATGCAGATGGGTAATCATACAATGATTGTATCGAACAACCCTCCCTCGGACATTCCAAGTGGTTATCATTCATCGAGAGGAAAAGTCTGTGGTTGTGATTGTACATGATTAGTCCTTACGACCCGGGACAACACTGAGGCTCTACATACTAGGATTGTGCTCTGAGTCGTTTACCGACTCTGCGGGGATCACAAGGTGACAAGGTTGGGTGCAATTGCGAAATGTGTAGGAGTCAGTGCATTATGGTCGGGGATTCACCGCTCACCTGCGGGTGTGGATGTCCTATGTGATCTAACGAAATAGTAGTGCATGAAATATCTGACCAAAGTGTGAGATGTACATTAGGGAAAGAGCTCTCTAGTTGTGCATGTGATGACACTATGAATATTTCATGATTGTATCACATATCTATCGAATTTAATATGAAACCCTCGATGAACCAATGATTGCAGATTCGATTGAGATATATGAGATGAAGGGACCGTACTGTACGTTAATCATAACCGACTGGTTCTTGCAGGCACTATCAGTAATACCTAGGGAATCATGGGACGATACTACTAGATGCTCTTACCATGATTCAATGGGTTTTATCAGAAGATGAACCTTTTTTCTAGTCGTGGACCTGATTCGAAGATTAAAAAAAGGATTTTGAAGAAAGTTCGTTAGGATTTACAACAAGAGCTACGTTCGCTTATAACAGAGTAGTTGGAGCCAAGTGAAAATTGTTCACTAAAGGTATATACTAAACATCTTATGAATGTTTATTCTATTTAAACCATACGTGTGTCCAAATATTTTGATTGTCAAAATAAAAATTTTAAAACTTCCGCTGTGATTTGGACATGAAAAAACTAATATTCCAACAACAACTTGGTCATAAGCATTTGAGAGCAGATACAGAAGAGACTTAGAGGGTCATGGCAGCTTATTTATTTTTTGTTAGGCAGGTGAACAAAGATAATGTAACTCATTTCGAGACTGACTCTAGTGAAAGATTTAAATTCATGTTCCTAGCTTATGGGGTATGCATCTGTATTTCGTAAAATGCAAAAAGTTATAACAATTAATGGGAATTTTTTGAAGGCAAAATATGGTGGTGCTTTACTTCTTGCAATAGCCTAAGATGGAGATTTACATCAATACCCCATTGCATTGGCTGTCATTGGCTTAGAGAATGAAATGTCACGGACTTGGTTTTTTCAGAAATTGCATGAATTGATTCCGGATGATCCTGATTTGGTAATTATCTCTAACACACATACTGCAATGATAGTGTACAAGCATGCACTCACATTATCTACATTGCACATGGCAGCTTTCGCAAAATATTGCTACCCATTGTGGTAAAAAATGTGGTGGGGTTGAGTTGTTCATTAATATACTGCTTATGCATGCAAAGTGTCTAACTTTAACATGATGTACGAGAAGTTGAAAACTCAATACCCAATCGTGGCAGCATATCTCGAGAAAAGCACTTCAACAAATGGTCTGGAGCTTTCTGCCGAGGTAACCAATATCATATTATGACAAGTATTGGGGCACAGTTGATAAATTCTAAATTTTCGAGGAAAGACAGTTGCCAATCATAGCAATGTTGAATGCACTTCAAAGCATGATTTCAATTTGGTTCAACAAATACCGTACAACGACATGATTAGCTTCAAGCAGAACGAAATTAACTCCATCGATAGATTTGATTATCAGCGAACCAGGTTTACTGAGTCACAATGACTAAAAGAACTCAGTTAATTTATTCTGAATATCATGTAGTTGGCGATGATACGGATGAAGTTGTTGATTTCTCCATCTACTCGTGTAGTTTTTGTGTGTTCCAATATGATAAAATTCCATGCAAACATGAATTAGCAGCTTGTCATCTAGCAAAATATGGTATCTATTAATTGCGCTCGCCTTATTACCTTGTTATGTGGGCCCAAGCTTACTCGGGTTCAATTTATCTCGTGCCTCATGTAAGAGATTGGAAGATTCTCGATAATATTTCTAATTTGGAAGTATTACCTCCTAACTTCAAGCCAAGCGGAGGAGACCGAACAAATGAAGAAGGCCATCTATTGGAGAGTTTGGGCGACAACGAAAGAAGAAATGTAGTATATGCAATGATGTTGGACATTATAAGATGACATGTACTCAAAACACCACTTAATGTAGTAGAAAATATGGCTTTTAAATTGGTGTGTTGGATTTTTTAATGTAATTGGACAATTAAATATTTATTATGCACGACTTGAAAAATTATGTACTATTCAACATAGTTTTATGAGTATTTGATATATTATGGTATATATTCATTGATGAGTAAGTATAAAATGCAAAATAAAGTAAAGAGCGAGTTAGCGCCATAGAATAGACTAGGGGTGGGTACGGTACGGTATACCGTACCGAACCACGGTACCGTATACCGTACCGTAAATATCGGTATGGAAAAATCCATACCGATACCGATACCGGAAATTCGGTATACCGAATGTTCGGTATCCCGAATTTTCGATATGAAAAAATTCATACCGGATACCATACCGACCCCGAAAAAATGTCGGTATACCGAAAAAATGTCGGTATACCGAAAAAATGTCGGTATACCGAACATTCGGTATACCGCATTTCCGGTATCGGTATCGGTATGGATTCTTCCATACCGATATTTACGATACGGTATACGGTACCGTGGTTAGGTACGGTATACCGTACCGAAAATATCGGTATGGAAAAATCAATACCGATACCGATACCGAAAATTTCGGTACGGTATCATATCGTACCGAAATTTTCGGGATATTGATTTTTTCGGTAATTTCAGTATTTTTTCGGTACGGTATTTCGGTATTTCGATATTTCGGTATATTTTCCCAGCCCTAGAATAGACGCCAATAAAATTCATGTTTTTTGACTATTTAATATATTATGCTATATATACATTGATGAGTAAGTACAAAATTTAAAACAACCCAAAGAGCGACTGAGACCGACTGAGTGACATGGTATAAAAAATGATCAAATAAATGTTTCATTACTATTCAATATATTATAATATATATTCATTGATGAGTAGGTATAAAATATAAAGTAAACGAAAGAGTGACTGAGTGATATGGTATAAAAAATGATCAAATAAATGTTTCATTACTATTCAATATATTATAATATATATTCATTGATGAGTAGGTATAAAATATAAAATAAATCAACAAACGATTGAGAGCAACTGAGTGAAATTGTGTAAAAGGTGTTCAAATTCATGTTTTATGAATATTCAATATATTATAATATTTATTCATCGATGAGTAAGCATAAATACAAAATAAACCAAAGAACGGCCGAGTGATATGACATAAAAGATGATCATATTAATGAGTTATAACTATTTACTATACTATGGTAGACTTTCATGGATGTCAGACAAAAAAATTAAAAAATAGTGTAAAGTAATATATAAAGAGCGATCAAGAGCGACCGAATGACGACTGAGTGATAAGATATAAAAAGTGATCAACTTCATGAGTTATAACTATTTACTTACCCAAACTTCTTCCTCTGCCATTTTAATTATATAAATATTAAATGTATGGTTTGCCTTCAGGCGTTTAAATGATCCTTAATTAGTGAATTAGATCAATGATTGATGGAGAATTTCAGTGGAGCTAAGGGAACGATCGGTCACCTAATGAGGAGAAGGAATGATATTGTTAGTTCAACATCACTAATAAAATCTCATATTAAAGAGAATTAATACAAAGAATTGAAATCATGCAAAAACAAATTTATAAATGATTTAGCGAAGAGAAATAAATTAATCTCAAACACAAATAATTTATTAATAATAATACATTTGGTTGAAAATTTAATCATCCAATTTTATGTGTAATCACCGACATTTAGTTGGCCAATCATATGTTTAGTCATCCATCACTATAAGTTCGTTCGTCAACTAACCCACGAATGAGAGCCAATATAGGTGACGAAAATTGCTGCAATTTTGTAGTGGGAAATGAGGAGCGATTCTCCGGTTGAAGGTAGGTATGAAACAATGTGAAGTGGAAGCAAGGAGATGGATGTTTTTCGACAAAGAAGGGGGAAAATATTAAGAAGAAGAAATGAACCAAGGAGGTGGATGTTTTTGAAATATGAAGTTGTTGAGTGCTTTATACCTGAATTTCTTTCTTCCAATGTGATCTGATGAGTTAATAATGCAAGGAGTCTCTAGCCAGAGCAAAAAATGTGTTTAGGGAAATGTGTTTTCCTAGTTGCACATACCATGCCACTATTAGTTGATATATCACATCGTTATCGAATTTCATATGCAACTCTCGATATATCAATGATTGCATATTTGATCGGGATATATGTGTTGAAGAGACCATACTGTATGCTAACCATAACTTAAGGTTCTTGCAGATACTATCAGTGATACCAAGTTATCATGGAACAATGCTACTAGACGCTCTTACCATGATTCGATGGTTTCAATGAGTTCTGACATTCTTGATCAAGGAGTTGATGAAAAGAATGAAGCTAACTAGGGTAAGCCCGAATAAGAATAAATGTTATTCTGAATCAAATGGAGACGTGAACCCAAGGCTAGTTGTATCCCTAAACCATTAAGGGTCACACAACTATCAGACTCTGTGTTCCAGTCGAGAAAATCAAAATTCAAGGAGTTGAATTTGGCGACTATAGTTTGATGGAGATCAAACAAGGAGCTTATAAAGGAATTTATGAGCTGATTTCATAGGATGAAAGAAATGGAAGTTAGCTTAATTTCTAAATAAAGAAGGAGAGTGGAACTGCCTGTTTTAGTGAAAAAAGTTCACAAAACTGGCAACTGCCCCAATATGGTAAATGAAAATTTTGATATTTGAAATTTTCGTTTTTCATTATATGAACAAGACTTGTATCTTTGATACATCGACGCTCTCGGATCGTCGATCGAGGTTATAATGAGTTCGAAATTATTTATTTAGTGAATTAAGAATTTACTGATTAAATGATTGTGCTAATAGTGGTGACTACTAAAATGTAAAATTCTCATAAATGTTCTAGATAAGTCTAAAATAAAATTAACTAACGAGTTAATCAAATATATTAAACAATGGTTATTTAATTTAATTAATATATCTATGCATGTATTAAAAGTGCATATGTAAATATATTTAATATACATTTTATATGGTGATATAAAATATGTGTATGTATGCTATTAATATATAATGTATTATCAAAAGTTGATATACATTATATATATTAATAATATGTTAATATAATGAAATATAGAGTCCTAGTGGGACAAGAACTATGAGTCTTTGTGAGAGAGGGACTCCTGATAGGAACATGACTCACACTTTTATATATACACCATGAGGGGTCATAAAACCGTTGTAAGTTTTGTGTGCAAGAGTTTCAACAGTCCTTCCCTTCCCTTCCCTTCCCTTCCCTTGAAAAATCTCTCAAGCACTTGGATTTTTGAAAGAAAATTTCGGCCCTCTTTGTTCTTCTGACACCGTGCCGATCGCCGCACCGTATCCGGATTTTGGAAACTCGGCTGCTATAGTCTCAACATACAAATCATGCGATTTCTAGTGCAATCCAAACGAGGAAAATAGTTTACGATCGTTGACCCAATTAGGCGATCAAAAGCGAGATTCGTTTTTATGAAATTACAAGGACTATCTCTGCTTTAAATCCATAATAGTTTGGAGTTCAAGCGTAATATAGGCGCAGATATAAAATTCATACACTCTATGAATACTTTTAAACATACGACGTCCAAGGACTGTTTCTATTGTTGAAACAAAATTTTTAAACTTCTGTTGCGTCTTGGATGCGAGTAAACGGTGCCCCAATGTCTTTTTCCCACTCTCCCAATTTGTTTGTGGAATGCAAGGAAGCAATGTAACGTCTCGAAAATTTGAAGGTCGACGTGAATGACATGCATGCAAGTTAATAAATTTCTTTGGTATTTTATTAAATTGTTTTAAAGCATTAAATGCCTGTTTATTTTATTAATTATGTATTTAATTATTTTTATGCATTTTATGCATAATTCATGCATGGTAGTAATTATTTCATGAAGTTTTAAAAGTTCATGCATTAGCGTTTCTAGATGCATTTCGCGTTCGATCGAGGAACGAAGACCGGGAATTTTTCAGAAAAATTATTTAAATTATATGATTTATTTTTATTAACTAATATAAGGTGTTTTTAAGACTATTTTTCAAAAATAGGATTTTATTGGGCATTTTTACCTGCATGATTTCATTTTTATCAGTACGTAAATTTTTTCGAATCGGGAGACTATTTAAGGGTTTGGCTAATATTTTCAAAATCTTTCCAACATGAAGTATTTTTCTGTAGTGTGATTGGATTTAATGGGCCTACTTTTAAGCTTATTGAGCTTAATACTCTTTTTAAACTTTAAAATAACAAATTAGGCACATTAATTGATTTGTTAACCATTTAAATAATTCTAATCACCCCTAAACCTAAATTAAATCTTCATCAGCTGCCCACACCCCTCCACTCACAAACCTACTCGTGTATTGCTGCTACTAAGGTGTCTCCATTTCCCTTGATCAAGCAAAAGCTTTTCCCTTCGGCCGTGCATTCCTCGATCTTTTGTTCAAGATTAATATCCAAGGCACGCACTGTACATTATTTCTGCATCTTTCACGCTATAATACATGATGTCTTGTGTGCCATTCATGTTGTTTCTCGGTTCATGCATTGTTTTTACGGGTGTGCTTCGGTTGAGGCATGAACTTGTATTTACATTACACCCGAATCACGTTTTGTGATCTTTGTGTAAGGGGCCTGCATCTACTGATACTAGAGTGCAGAGGCATGTAACGGTTTGAGAAAATAGCACTGGAGTCGAGGCTTTTGAAGAGTTGTTGTAGATCGAAGGTGGAGTCCCTTGTATGTTTCTGTTTAGGGGATATCGTGTACAAAGGTTGGGCCAGCATCTCTAGGACCATTTCGAGCCACGGACCAGACCCTGATGGGTCTGAGAAAGGGCTTGAAGGGCTAGGCACCTGCTGGAACAGCCCCCAAGCGCGATCGAGCGGTGGTAATGAAATGGTTGCGGTTGTGCTCCTTGGTGCCTAACGGTCGTGGGATTTGTGCCGCTTACATGGGGCTGGAGCCATGAGTCTAGTGTGTCAAGTAGGGTCCCAAGGTGGTCAAGGGGAGGTCGGTTCATGGCTGGCACGGCGGATTTGGCTAGTGGCGTGAGTTTTTGGGAAAGGGAGTGCTCGAGGGTGAATATTGAGAAGGGCCGAGAGTTTTGCGTTGTGCTGGAATTTTCAGCCGTGATTTTAGGGACCTGGTGACATTGTTTAAGGACTTCTAAGTGTTTGTAAGGTGAGATAAGA
Source organism: Primulina huaijiensis (assembly GCF_012295235.1). NCBI lineage: Eukaryota > Viridiplantae > Streptophyta > Magnoliopsida > Lamiales > Gesneriaceae > Primulina > Primulina huaijiensis. The sequence goes on from NC_133312.1 coordinate 9,908,367, forward strand.
AGTTGAGAAAGTTTTGGTTAAGTTTCGATTCGATTCGGGTTAAAACCGGGACCTCGGTGCAAGTTTTAAAACGAATCGGTTAAGTTGTGAATTTGGCTCGAGTTTACGTTTAGGAATGCTTTTAAAAATGTTTTGGGACATTTTAAGGAGTTTGGTAAGCTTCGGATCAATTTTAGAGGCCCATGGGTGAAACGGTAATTTTTGGATTTTCAGGGGAAAAATTGTCTTTTAGAGGCCCAGGGGTGAAACGGTAATTTTTGGATTTTCAGGGGCAAAATGGTCATTTTTCACTCGGTGCGAGATTTTGGTACTGGCAGCACACTGAACACAAATTTATGATATTTTAAATGTTTATGCTTCATGTTTACGATTTTTACGCTATTATGATAATTATATTGCATGTTTGGTTTAAAGGAAAAATTACATATATGCATGCTTTTATTTAAGTGATGAACATAATGACACGTTTTTTGAAGGAAGTGATTTAGTTATGACTAATATGATGACACGATGACATCAAGGCCGAGACTAAGTGGGGGGGTAATGATGTCGCTGATGATCCTCGCCGTTGGGTACCGCGGTTACACGTAGATGGATCCATCGACTGACATGTTGATACGAAAGTCACGGCTAATGAACGCAATTCAAATTAAGAAAACTAACACGTATATGTTGACACGATGATACATGCTATGATGATTATCATGTTTTGACAGGTCACGATTATGCATATGATTTTACTGCAGACATGAAATGTATGTTGATTACGATATTTTTCACTGCTGCTTGTTATGTATATGTATTTGTTATCACGGTACAGGTGTGTTGAGTCTTTAGACTTACTAGGCGTGTGTGATGCAGGTGAGCATTTTGATCAGGAGACTAGAGGTGAGGTGACTGAACGGGCGGAGCTGGTGGCGCACGTTAACCCGAGGACCTTGTCTTCTTCGGCAAGAATATGATTTTATGTGAACACATTTAAACAGCTTTTCAAATGGTTGATGATTTTAGGTTGCCCAAGTTTTTGACATATTTTAAAATGCTTGACGTTTCATATTTTTAAACGGAAATTGTTTAGGTTGGTTGCTCTTTTCATTGTTTTTAACTGCAGTTATTTTCAGAGGTGGGATGACTTTTTAAAAGCATGCTCAACTTATTTAAATGTTTTTGACGTGCGAGTATTTTCCACCTTAGTTTGTTTAAAAAAAAATGTTCAGTAGAATTTTAAAATGAGCAGACGTTACAGTTGGTATCAGAGCAAGGGTCCTGTATAGGATTGTGCCACCGCCAGCTTCTGCAGCTCATTCTTCAAGCCTCAAGTCTGTAGGTTTAAAGGTTTTAAATGTTTTGAAGGTTTTATGATATCACCTGTATGTTTACGTGACATACGTTTTGTGGGACATGTTTATCTGTCGTTATGTTTTGAGATTAGATGCTTTAAAATTTTCATACATGTTACGACATGAAATGAGAAATTATATGATTTTCATGCATGCTGGCTTTTCGGTGGAATTGGACATGATTAAAAAATTTGGCTATTGGGTGTTAAGAAAAGTTGAAAATGATTTGACTATATTAATTTTTGATTAGTAGTAATGATGTTCTATTTGCGGGTCATAAGTTAATCTTTAAGATTATGAATGCTTTCGGGAATTGTATATTTTCTAAGAAATTTCCGATAGTTCGTGGTTACTAGTTGAGTTAATTTTTGAGGATTTCATGTATGGAATAATGATTCGAAGACTATGACGATCTTTGGAAGTATAAAACGTAGAATTTATTTAGAATGCATGCTCTACCCAATTGGATTTAAAGATTGAATTGCATGAATTGAGAATTTTAAGGATCTAATTGTAATAACCAATAATTTGAGGACCTAAGTGCACAATAAAATCCTATGGGACTATTTTCAAATTTACCGAATTTTTGGATTAAATTCCGAGTTTCGAAAATTTTAAGGTTTAATGAGGCAAAAAAAAATCAAAAATTTTATGGGGACAATAATGCAAATTTTGAAGAATCGTAGGGCTAAAAATATAATTTTTGAGAACTTTAAGGGCCAAATTGCAAATTACGAAAATTTTGAGGATTTAATTCGAACTTTGAGGAACACTTGGGTTAAATCAATAATTTTTTCAGGTTATGAGAATTGATTTTGAGTTTAATAAACTCAAAATTTCTGAAATTTATGTTACGAGAAACCTATAAAGTGGGATCAGGAACGCCAAGAACTTATGGGAAATTGTTGGGTTCTCGAGATTAAGGACCAATTGGATAATATTCGAGGAAATTAAGAACTAATTTTGCAATTTTTAAGAAATTTAGGGATTTGTTTAGCAGTAAGTGAGAATCGAATGGTTTAAAAGATGAATTTTCGATGATTTAGGCTTGAAGGAATATTTAGAACTTTGAAACATTTGAGTTATAATGTTATAAGGAATGGTAATCAAGGGTTTCATAGGATAAATCAACATTGGGCTTGGAAGTTTAAGCGCTAATGAATTAATGCTGTGGCAAATTAAGCATTCAGAGTGCGGACAATTTATGGTAAAATTGATTGGTTAACTAAGTTATAAGAGTAGACATTGAGTTAGCGAATTTTTGGGAATTTAAGATTGATGTGTCATAAGTTTTAGTCATGATCTTAACAGTTAGTACTATAGTTTTGTTGGAATTTTATTTTTCTAGAAAGTTGGGTATGATTGATAGTTAGGTTACTCTATTGACGCATGTAAAAATTGAGGTAGACACCTTATCTTGAAAAATTTTTGAAAGACTTTAAGAAACTTGGAACTAAGTGGATATGTTTGTGATAAGTGCAATTTATTGTACTTTTATTACTTGTTTTTAACTTAGAATTTTGTGATTCTTGAGCAGGTTCTATGTGATTTGTTGTTGTTTTTGTTGTTGTAGTTTGGAAGTTTAGAATAAGAGTTTGGAGTAGTAAAATGTTGAATTGGAAAGTGCAAAAGATAAAAATTTCGGAAACTCCAGCGCACCCGCGCTAACACAGGCACCGCACCCGCGGTAATTGAAAGTCGAATTTCAGAAGTTCTGCCGAAGCTGTACCGCACCCGCGGTCCTTGTTCTAGCGCACCCGCGGTCACTGAAGTTCGAAAATGAAAGTTTTCCCCGAAACTCCAGCGCACCCGCGGTGACATCTTTACCACACCCGCGGTCGTTGACAGACAAAGTCCGGAAATTCTGAAATTTGGTGTGCTGCGCATGGGAGTTGATGACTTTTGTGTTTTGCGTGCAAAGACTTGTCTAGGACTATAAAAGGCTTCTATTATTCACTATCTAGGTTATTGGGGGGAGCCAAGGAAGGAGTGGAGGCTGCTGAAAAAGGATTGAAGATCAAGTTCATCAAGTTCTTGAAAAATCTTTTGCACAAATACGGGGACGGAAACTGCACTTCAAACTCTTGTTCTAAGTTCTTCTTTCTTTTATTTTTCATTTGATATTTCTTGTTTTGTAACTATGTTTTGTTGTTTTGATTGTGTTATTATGAACTAAGTTTTATTTCTAGAGGAATGATGGAACAAAACTAGAAACCATGTGTTGGAATCTATGAAATAAGTTATTTAAGTTTTTCATCTTGTTCATTTGTATTATTCCAATCTTAATGCTTTCAATTTATTGGCCATAAGTTGAATGATTTATATGTTTACAATTTATCACTCGGAAGAGGAAATTATAATCAAGAAAAGGAACAAATACATCAATAGTATTTATAGAGTTCGGGAGGCCTATAATGCTATTGAAGCCTATAGAGAATCTAGTGCTTGAAAAGTTATTTATTTATAGATTGTTGATGGGAATGTCACAATTCATTTTTAGATAACCAATATATACTTATTACTTGGAAAAGGGAGTAGATAATATTAGGATTCTTGGCTAATGAATAAGAAGAATTTAGAATTTTTATAACATAGCTAATAGGAATTACACATGGTGGATAGTTGCGTGAAATCAAACCTCTAGATCTTTTATTCCATTGTTATTTGCTATAAAAAGTTTGGTGTTATATTTTACTTAAATCCATTTTCAATTTAGTTATTCTTGCAAACAAATCTTTTAAGTGATTTTTCTAAATAAAATTGAGACTATTTTAATTACAAGCATTAATATACATTTAAATACATACTCCTCGTGGGATCGACACTTGTACTCGAAAATACATTTTATTATAACTTGACGTCGTGCACTTGCGAGCAATTAAGAAAACACGCAACAAGTTTTTGGCGCCGTTGCCGGGGAATATTTATTTTAAATTTATATTAATATTGTTACCAATTAGTCTTGATTTTAATTTAGAGCTGTTCTTATTGTATTACATTAAATATTGATTTGTTTCTTATCTTTGTTTGACAGTGCATGCGAAGATCACAAAATCTTGACTTGCTTATCTTTGATCCTGAGATAGAAAGAACCGCAAGAAGATTAAGAAAGGCAAGAAGAGAAGAGATTCAAGCAATGGCTGACAATAGAGATAATGAAAATCCACCCCCTGCAATACCCATCAGAGATCATTTTAAGCCGGTATTAAATACTCATTATTCAGGAATAGCAAGAGGGACTATTAATGCAAACAACTTTGAGCTCAAGCCCGCATTAATAAACATGGTTCAACAAAACCAGTTTGGGGGAGCAGCTACTGCAGATCCTCATCTACATCTCAGAACATTCCTTGAAATCACTGACACGGTAAAAATAAATGGTGTTTCTGATGATATAATTCGATTGCGTTTGTTTCATTTTTCTCTTAGGGACCAAGCAAGAGGATGGGTCCAATCGCTTCCTTTGGGGAGTATCACTACATGGCAAGAGTTAGCAACCAAGTTCCTTGCTAAATATTTTCCACCTGCGAAGTCTGCACAGTTGAAAATTGAGATAAGTACTTTTAGGCAGACTGACTTTGAGCAATTATATGAGGCATGGGAACGGTATAAGGAGTTGTTGAGGAGGTGTCCAAACCATGGTTTTGAAGATTGGGTACAGATTGAATTGTTTTATAATGGTTTGAATGGAAAAATAGGAGGCACTGTGGATGCAGCAGCGGGTGGCATGATATTTGCTAAATCACCTGATCAAGCATATGATTTGCTTGAACAAATGACCATTAACAGTTATCAGTGGCCGTCCAAGCTGGAATTTATGCCATAGATCCTATTACATCACTCACCGCACAAGTTTCAGCTTTAACAACTCAAATTGCAGCTATGAATAAGGCTAGTACATCAGAGGTTGAAAATGCATTGGTTGTTACTGAAGAACCACATATTCCTGATGAGGCTCATTATATCAACAATAGGAATTTTGGTGGCTACGGAGGATATCGAGGTAACCCTCCCCCTAATATATATCATCCAGGTTTGAGAAATCACGAGAATTTCTCATATGCAAACAACAAAAATGTGTTGAATCCTCCACCGGGGTTCAATACACAAAAAGGGGAAGGAAAGCCATCTTTTGAAGACCTAGTTGGGACGTTTGTGGCAGAGTCTGGAAAAAGAATGGCTAAAACCGAATCTCGTCTTGATAACATGGAGACACACATGGGTAATATGGGTGCCACGATGAAATCTTTAGAAACACAGATTGGGCAACTAGCCATTGCTTTAAAGGATCAGAATAGAGGACAATTTCCATGCAATACAGAGGTGAATCCTAAGGAACAATGCAAAGCTGTCACACTCAGGAGTGGCAAGGAAATTGGTATCCCAAAACCTATTGAAGAGGGTGTAGAGATTCTAGTCGAGGAAGATGATGGACAGGGTGTGAGTGTGGACAAAGAGCAAGTAGAGGAACCTAAGAAAGTGATGGAACAACAACCTTTACCGAAGGTGAATCTTCCGTATCCTAAGAGGTTAAGAAAGGATTAGATGATCAGTTTGCAAAGTTTTTGGAAATATTCAAGAAAATACACATTAACATCCCATTTGCTGATGCATTGGAACAAATGCCCAATTATGCTAAGTTCATCAAGGATGTGATGTCCAACAAGAGGAAACTTCAAGAATTTGAGACTGTAAAGCTAACCGAAGAGTGCAGTGCCATACTCCAGAAGAAACTACCACATAAACTCAAAGATCCAGGGAGTTTTACTATTCCTTGTGTTATTGGTGGTTCTAGAATAAATAGGGCCTTATGTGATTTAGGTGCCAGTATTAATTTGATGCCTTTTTCTATTTACAGGACTTTGGAGCTTGGAGAGGTGAAGCCTAGCACTATTACTCTGCAGCTGGCGGACAGATCACTTACATATCCACGAGGGATAGTGGAGGATGTGCTGGTAAAGGTAGACAAATTCATATTTCCTGCTGATTTTATCATTCTAGATATGGAGGAAGACCAAGAGACGCCACTTATCTTTGGAAGACCGTTCTTGGCCACTGGAAAATCTTTGATTGATGTGCACAAGGGCGAGCTCACATTGAGAGTAGGTGGAGAGGAAGTCATGTTCAACATCTACAACACCATCAGAGGACCAAATGAGGTAAGTACTTGTAATAGTATTGATATAATTAATTCATGTGTATCTCATATTGGTGCAGGTAGGATGACAAAAGATTCCTTGGAAAGATGCTTATTGGAATCAGCTTCTATTGTGGATGAAGAGGATTGGGATGTGCGAGAGGAATTACTTGCTCTCAATACGCTACCTAAAGAAAAGATAGATGCACATCATGAAGAGTTACTTGAAGACGCAAGTAAAGAGGTACCAAAAGCATCCCCTGAATTGAAGGATTTACCGAGTCATTTGTGCTATGCATTCCTAGACGAGAGTTCATCATACCCGGTAACTATATCTTCTGCTCTTACTAGTGATGAGAAAGATAGGTTGTTGAGGGTGTTGCAAGAATTTAAATCTGCTTTGGGATGGACAATTACTGATATAAAGGGGCTTAGCCCTACTATTTGTATGTATAAGATCTTGATGCAGGAATCTTATTCTCCGTATGTTGATCATCAGAGGAGGCTTAATCCAGCCATGAAAGAAGTTGTGAGAGCTGAGGTATTAAAATTGTTAAATGCTGGTGTTATTTATGCTATATCTGATAGTTCTTGCGTTTCACCAGTACAAGTAGTGCCTAAGAAGGGTGGTATAACCGTGGTGAGAAATGAGAATAATGAATTGATTTCAACTCGTCCAGTGACTGGTTGGCGAGTGTGTATAGACTACAGGAAATTGAATGATGCGACTAGGAAAGATCACTTCCCCCTCCCTTTTATTGACCAGATGCTTGATAGAGTAGGTGGTTATCATTATTATTGCTTTCTAGATGGTTATTCAGGTTACAATCAAATTGTCATAGCACCGGAGGATCAAGAGAAGACTACCTTCACTTGCCCCTATGGTACATTTGCTTTCAGAAGAATGCCATTTGGTCTTTGCAACGCACCTGCTACTTTTCAGAGGTGTATGATGGCCATATTTTCTGACATGGTCGAGGAAATAATGGAGGTTTTTATGGATGACATATCTGTTTTTGGTTCATCATTTGATCACTGTTTGCAAAATCTAACGCTTGTTTTGCAGAGATGTCGAGAGAAGAATTTAGTGCTGAATTGGGAAAAATGTCACTTCATGGTTCCAGAAGGTATTGTGCTTGGGCATAAGATTTCGGCTAGAGGGATGGAAGTGGATAAAGCCAAAGTTGTGGCAATTGAAAACCTCCCACCGCCAAAGAATGTGAAAGGGATAAGATGTTTCTTAGGACATGCTGGGTTCTATCGTCGTTATATTAAAGATTTCTCTAAAATTACTAGACCTTTATTTAATTTGTTAGAGAAAGATTCTACATTTATTTTGGACGATGATTGTTTGCAGGCATTTAACAGGATCAAGACAGCACTGATTTCTGCACCCATCATGATAGTGCCTGATTGGAAGGAGCCCTTTGAGCTCATGTGCGATGCTAGTGACTATGCTGTGGGAGCAGCATTGGGACAAAGGCGATACAAGATGTTCAAGGCTATCTACTATGCAAGTCGTACACTTAATGCAGCCCAACAACACTATACAACTACTGAGAAAGAGATGCTAGCAGTGGCGTTTGCATTCGACAAGTTCAGAACATATCTCATTGGTACCAAGATAACTGTTTTCACTGACCATGCAGCTATTCGTTACTTGTTTGCCAAAAAGGATGCCAAGACCAGGTTGATACGATGGATACTTCTACTTCAAGAATTTGACTTTAAAGTCAAAGATAAGAAAGGCTATGAGAACCAGGTGGCAGATCACTTGTCACGCCTGGAGCTGGAAGAAAAGACCGAAGGTGGAGTTATCAATGAGTCGTTCCCAGACGAACAACTCTTCAAGGTAAATGTTACACATCCTTGGTTTGCAGATATTGCTAATTTTCTTGCTGCAGGAGAATTACCAACAGATTTAACTTATCACCAAAAGAAGAAATTTCTTCATGATGCCAAGTTTTATCTGTGGGATGACCCTTTCTTGTTCAAGAGATGCGCTGATCAGATAATTAGACGATGTGTAGCAGAGGAGGAAGCAGGGGTGATTCTAGAGCAGTGTCATTCTTCACCATATGGTGGACACTTTGGAGCATCTAGAACAGCAGCTAAGGTATTACATTCAGGTTTCTATTGGCCTAATTTGTTTAAGGACAGTTATACTTTAGTAAAGTCTTGTGATAGATGCCAAAGAGTTGGCAATATTTCTAGACACCATGAGTTACCACTAACAAATATTTTGGAAGTGGAACTTTTTGATGTCTGGGGTATTGACTTTATGGGTCCATTCCCATCCTCTTTTGGTCAATCTTACATTTTACTTGCTGTTGATTATGTTTCTAAATGGGTGGAAGCAATTGCCACCAGTACTAATGATGCTCGAGTTGTTGTTAAGTTTGTCCACACGAACATCTTTACAAGATTTGGAACACCTAGAGCCATAATCAGTGATGAAGGTATGCATTTCTGTAACAAAATTTTTAACTCACTTTTGGCCAAATATGATGTGAAGCACAAGGTGACACTGGCATACCACCCACAAGCTAATGGGCAAGCAGAAATATCCAACCGGGAGATCAAGCAGATCTTAGAAAAAACTGTAAGACAAACCGGAAGGATTGGGCAATCAAGCTAGATGATGCGTTATGGGCGTACAGGACTGCATATAAGACACCTATCGGAATGTCACCTTATAGGTTGGTTTTTGGGAAAGCTTGCCATTTACCTTTGGAACTGGAGCACAAAGCATTTTGGGCTGTGAAAAAGTTGAATTTTTATATGGGAGCATCTGGCGAGCAACGAATGTTGCAACTGAACGAAATGGAGGAATTCCGAAATGATGCATATGAGAATGCTAAGATATACAAAGAAAGGACCAAGAAATGGCACGACAAGCATATTCTTCGAAGAGATTTCAAGCAAGGAAAACAAGTATTATTATTCAATTCTCGTTTGAAGTTGTTCCCTGGTAAGCTAAAGTAGCGTTGGTCAGGGCCATTTGTTGTAGAAACAGTATACCCTCATGGAGCTATCGAGTTAAAATGCAACGATGGAAGAACCTTCAAGGTAAATGGACAGCGGATTAAGCCTTACTATGGGACTGAAGTAAGGAACATTGACATCATTGGGTTGAGCGAACCACCGTGAACAAAACTGGTATAGTCGGGCTGACGACGTTAAACCAAGCGCTAATTGGGAGGCAACCCAAATTTTATTATTATTATTTTTTTATTGCATTTTGTTTTCGGTTTTGTTTTTTTTTTCTTGTATTCTTATTTTAGGTTGTTTATTTTTGAATTATTGTGTGCTTGTTTTTTCCCAAATCTTAATGAATCCCAATTGTTTTCTTTTCAGGAAAAAAAAAAAAATTCCCGAAAGCCAAGCGCACCCGCGGTAAAACTGGAGCGCACCCGCGGTTGTGGTGTATACAAAATACTGAAACTTTCCCGAAAGCCAAGCGCTCCCGCGGTAAAACTGGAGCGCTCCCGCGGTAAAACTGGAGCGCACCCGCGGTTGTGGTGTATACAAAATACTGAAACTTTCCCGAAAGCCAAGCGCACCCGTGGTAAAACTGGAGCGCACCTGCGGTTGTGGTGTATACAAAATACTGAAACTTTCCCGAAAGCCGAGCGCACCCGCGGTAAAACTGGAGCGCACCCGCGGTCGTGGTTTTTAAAATCAGAATGGGGCAGAAATGAAGAATAAACGAAGAACCCTTCTCAAATTTCTCTCCTCCACTTCGAAATTCCTCCACTCAATATACATTCCTCCACTCAAAATACACTCCACACTTACATAACTTCAAAAACTCCACTAAAATTTCCATCTACATTTCATACAATCAACACCAAACCTAGGGTTTGAAAGGGGCTCGAAAATTTCATCAAGATTTGATTGGAGCTTCGATTTTGTTCTTCCAAGAAACATTTCTACACTCAAGGTGAGCAAATCCATAGTACATTTGTTGAGATTCAAAATTATTGGTGTTATTTACTATAAAAAAAAATTTTGACATTTATTGGAGTACATTCTTGATATTGTGGATTATATTTTGTTGAGGTGGTGTTATTGTGGTTAACAAGTTTGGGGGAGTGCAGAATCATCTAGTTTTGTGAATTAGAGTGAAGAGAAAGTTGGTGTTTTGAAGGTGTTTGATAAAATGCCTCAAAGAAAGAAACAAGCAAAGGGTGCATCATCATCTGCAAATTATGATGCAAACAAGTTTTGGAACGAGATAGCGGAGGAAAACTATGGAAGAATTTTGAACAAAAGCATTATAAAAGAAAGGGATTTGATATGAGTTTTCCCCGATCCGAAATTGGATTAATGCTTACCGCTCGGTATTGGGAGGAGTTTGGCAAGCAGCCACAAGATGCTGTCATTTCGTTGGTGAGAGAATTTTATGCTAACCTCAAGGTTAGTCATGAACAATTGAAGGTGTTGGTGAGAGGAAAAATGGTAGCCTTTGATGCACATACGATCAATATGTTATATGGTATCCCTCCAGTTATGCATGATGAGTATGAAGAATACCGGGCTGAGCAAGTTGATTATAATAATATACTTCAAACAATATGCATAGAGGGAGCGGAGTGGAGAATGAGGGAAGAAGTGCATGTTAGCCTAGCAAAGTCTGATCTGAAAAGTGTTGCCAAAGATTGGTATTCATTTATTTCTGCTAGGGTTAAGCCTACCGAACACACCACCACTGTCATCAAGGAGAGGGCTATCCTTATTTTTTGCATCATGACGGGACGAACAATTGATTTAGGTCAATTGCTACAGAGTTCGATGCTTGGTTATGCAAATGGTAACTCTCCTAGTGGACCCCTCCACCCTTCTCTTATCACTGCATTTTGCCGGAATGCGGGAGTGACTTGGGATGTGAATGAAGAATTGTTAAAGCCGAAAAATGTCATTGTGATAATTCAACCACATAGGGCAGTGAGAGGTGAACAAGCTGAGGCACGTCGAGCTGAAAGGGAATTCAACAGAAGAGCTGCACAAAGACGTGCCCATGCTCAAGCTCAAGATCCACAACCACCACCACAACCGCAACCAGGAAATATGAGAGATAGGTTGACCCTTTTAGAAGAGGAAATGCGAAATCAACGCCAAGACATGGATGCGTTTCGGTTTAGGACCGATACATTTATGGACTATATGATGGATTTTACGTCTATTTTGGCTTAGCAATTTCCAGCAGCTTCAACCTCTGGTAATCCATTCCCGCCTCCACCACAATGGCCACCCATATACCAACCGCCGGAGTTCCAACAACCACAAGATGACCCAGATGATGAGGATGGAAATGACTACCGACGGTCGTTGCCCGAGTTATGTGTATTCCTCTATTTTTCATGTTTATTTACATCGAGGACGATGCACATGTTTTAGTTTGGGGGAGTTGTTATTTTATTTATTTTATTTTGTGTGTTTATTTATCTATTTAGTTTTATTTGAGTTGTTTGCTTGTGTGTTTGTAGTGTTTTAGTCATGAAATATTTTTTTTAATGGCCAATGATGAGAAAAGAAAAAAATTTTGTGTTAAGAAGAAAAGTCATGCATTACATTCATGTTAATCGATTAATTTGAAAAATTTAGAGAACAATCATGAGATTTGGTAAATTTGAGACTTATAATTTCTATACAACTCTGTAATTTTCATTTGACATTGAAATAAATTTTTTTAAGCACATATATGATTTAGGCAATCTTTGATTTTATTTGGGCCTATTTATATTGTTTATAAATATTCAGTTGAATCCCTCTTGAGCCTATATGAGAAAAGAATTGTGTTCTTGAAATTTCTTGGAAGCCAAGCACTTTTCTTTTGAATATATATGTATTTGGTTGATGCATTGAGACACCACTTTTCACAACGATTAGATTCTACTTTGTGTTGGTGAATTGGGATTTTGTCTAGAACTATCCAAACAACACTCGAGGCGAAATACGGACAAACTATGATTTAGGAATGATTTAGGTGATTTTTGGATCGATTTAGCCTTTCAAGCTACCAAATAAAATTAATTTATCATTTGACACCTCTTTGTAGCCTATATGAATTCGAATGGCACACGTAAATATGTGTAAAAGACCCTCATTCGATATCCTTTCAAATATCCCACATTTACTACCCGTTGAATATCTTAAACATAAATTTCCTACCTTCTCAAGGGAGTAAGAATTTAAAGGAAATTCTCCTACAAAAGAAAAGAAAAAATGAATAATTTTTTTTTCGAAGAAGTTGGAGAAAAATGGGAGAAAAAGAGATGAAAAGAATAAAAAAAAATGGAAATGAAAGAAAAAAAAATGGAGTTTGCAAAAGAGATAAAATTCAACTTACTCCCTTATTTGAATTCCTAATCTTCATTTGTAGCCATGAGCCAAGGCCTAACATTACAAGCATTGCAAATCCTATTGACCAAGTCATAGTTGTCCAATATACTAGTGGAGAATGATTGGGAGGATCTAGCCTATGGACAATCGATAAACACTTCCATTGAGTATGAATCTTGATCAATTTTACACACACCTCATTGCATCAAATATTTATTGGATATTCCTTTCTTGAATGAAAATGGCTTTGAACCCAATCTTTACCGGAAAAGACCTCTTGATTTGTGTTTGTAAAAAAAAAAAATTTGAAATCGATTGAGAATGTTTTTAAACATGAGTTGAAGATATTAGAAGTTAAGAAAATTAACCGATTGCATGATTTTATCCGGATGAAAAATTGGTTGGATTGATTTGACTTGTTAATGCATGAAGAGTTTGTTAATTTATCTTGAGGCCAAGTTCTTTAAAATATTTCATGATTTGTTTGTTCGTGTTGTTTTGTTTTGCTTGAGACTAGCAAAATATTAAGTTTGAGGGAGTTTGATAAGTGCAATTTATTGTACTTTTATTACTTGTTTTTAACTTAGAATTTTGTGATTCTTGAGCAGGTTCTATGTGATTTGTTGTTGTTTTTGTTGTTGTAGTTTGGAAGTTTAGAATAAGAGTTTGGAGTAGTAAAATGTTGAATTGGAAAGTGCAAAAGATAAAAATTTCAGAAACTCCAGCGCACCCGCGCTAACACAGGCACCGCACCCGCGGTAATTGAAAATCGAATTTCAGAAGTTCTGCCGAAGCTGTACCGCACCCGCGGTCCTTGTTCTAGCGCACCCGCGGTCACTGAAATTCGAAAATGAAAGTTTTCCCCGAAACTCCAGCGCACCCGCGGTGACATCTTTACCGCACCCGCGGTCGTTGACAGACAAAGTCCGGAAATTCTGAAATTTGGTGTGCTGCGCATGGGAGTTGATGACTTTTGTGTTTTCCGTGCAAAGACTTGTCTAGGACTATAAAAGGCTTCTATTATTCACTATCTAGGTTATTGGGGGAGCCAAGGAAGGAGTGGAGGCTGCTGAAAAAGGATTGAAGATCAAGTTTATCAAGTTCTTGAGAAATCTTTTGCACAAATCCGGGGACGGAAACTGCACTTCAAACTCTTGTTCTAAGTTCTTCTTTCTTTTATTTTTCATTTGATATTTCTTGTTTTGTAACTATGTTTTGTTGTTTTGATTGTGTTATTATGAACTAAGTTTTATTTCTAGAGGAATGATGGAACAAAACTAGAAACCATGTGTTGGAATCTATGAAATAAGTTATTTAAGTTTTTCATCTTGTTCATTTGTATTATTCCAATCTTAATGCTTTCAATTTATTGGCCATAAGTTGAATGATTTATATGTTTACAATTTATCACACGGAAGAGGAAATTATAAACAAGAAAAGGAACAAATACATCAATAGTATTTATAGAGTTCGGGAGGCCTATAATGCTATTGAAGCCTATAGAGAATCTAGCGCTTGAAATGTTATTTATTTATAGATTGTTGATGAGAATGTCACAATTCATTTTTAGATAACCAATATATACTTATTACTTGGAAAAATGAGTAGATAATATTAGGATTCTTGGCTAATGAATAAGAAGAATTTAGAATTTTTATAACATAGCTAATAGGAATTACACATGGTGGATAGTTGCGTGAAATCAAACCTCTAGATCTTTTATTCCATTGTTATTTGCTATAAAAAAGTTTGGTGTTATATTTTACTTAAATCCATTTTTTATTTAGTTATTCTTGCAAACAAATCTTTTAAGTGATTTTTCTAAATAAAATTGAGACTATTTTAATTACAAGCATTAATATACATTTAAATACATACTCCTCGTGGGATCGACACTTGTACTCGAAAATACATTTTATTATAACTTGACGTCATGCACTTGCGAGCAATTAAGAAAACACGCAACAGTTTGTTGGAGTTATAGTATTTATTACTACTTGGGTTGAGTAAGCTTTAATTTCAATTTTATGAGATAAATGTTTATACGAAGATGTGGGTGAAATAAAAGCAAAAATGGGACCTAGTGGTGTTCAACATAGGTTACCAATGGGCGAATGTTAAGATTTCTGGAAAAAAAATAATCGAAAATCGTGATATGGTGATTCTAGAACTCTATGGGTGTTATAAGCGAAGTTGAATTGTTAGAGTAAGTTTATCGCTCACAGGGATAACTTATTAAGTTTTATATGCTAGTACTAACTTAGCACTAAGGATACGTAAGAAAGCGACATTTGTTTCAAGGAGGAAAGTCTAAGGTCTTAGGCCTAAACTATATTGTAATTAGAAAAGAAATAGTTTAAGCATGTAATTGGGGCTTGAAGGGCTTTAATATATAGGTAGAAGATCGATATTGTATAACTGGGTTTTATGGATTAACCTTACTCGAGGTTTAAGTTTTTCAACAATTTTACATTCGAGATGTACTTGTAAATAGTAAGTTACGTAAGTTTGGTGCCGTAAGATAAAGATTCGATTCAAGGATCTTAAGCTAATATTATTACGGGATTGAGATAAGGTTTGACTTTTAAGTGTATTACCGATGATAGAAGTCGATCAATAAATTTTGGTGCTAAGGTTTCCTAAGTCGAACTGCATAAATGCTAATGTAATAGGTAGATGAACATCTTGTGGATAGTATAAGGAAAGTAAGATACGATAAAGTTTGGGCACCCACCTCTAGCATGAGGAATTGCGAGATAAGTCAAATTTGAGGTCTTAGTAGAATAGAACTAAGTCTCCATAAGCCGTTTTAAGTTGCGATTCTCAATCAAGGATTTTGGTAGACAATTTAATAAGGATTGAGGAGACGTAAGGACAACTTAGCACTCATTTTATCAGAGCAGCGCAGCCGAAGTGCGGAGTATTGGGATACTAGAATTAAGGGTCTAAACTTTTTGTTTATCGAGGATGAGCGAATTTTGGGGACGAAATTCAATTTAAGGGGGGTAGATTGTAATGTCCCAAAAATTTGAAGGTCCACGTGAACCACATGCATGCAAGTTATTAAATTTCTTTGGTATTTTATTAAATTGTTTTAAAGCATTAAATGCATGTTTATTTTGTTAATTATGTATTTAATTATTTTTATGCATTTTATGCATAATTCATGTATGGTAGTAATTATTTCATGAAATTTTAAAAGTTCATGCATTAGGGTTTCTAGATGCATTTCACGTTTGATCGAGGAACGAAGACCGGGAATTTTCAGGAAAATTATTTTAATTATATGATTTATTTTTATTAACTAATATAAGGTGTTTTTAAGAGTATTTTTCAAAAATGGGATTTCATTGTGTATTTTTATCCGCACGATTTCATTTTTATCGGTACGTAAATTTTATCAAATCGGGTGACTTTTTAAGGGTTTGGCTAATATTTTCAAAATCTTTTCAACAGGAAATATTTTTCGGGAGTGTGTTTGGATGTAATGGGCCTACTTTTAAGCTTATTTGCTTAATACTCTTTTTAATCTTTAAAATAACAAATTAGGCCCATTAATTGATTTGTTAACCATTTAAATAATGCTAATCACCCCTAAACCTAAATTAAATCTTCATCAGCCACCCACACCCCTCCACTCACAAACCTCCTCGTGTATTGCTGCTGCTAAGGTTTTGGTGTCTCCATTTCCCTTGATCAAGCAAAAGCTTTTCCCTTCGGCCGTGCATTCCTCGATCGTTTGTTCAAGATTAATCACCAAGGCACGCACTGTACATTATTTCTGCATATTTCACGCTATAATACATGTTGTCTTGTGTGCCATTCATGTTGTTTCTCGGTTCCTGCATGGTTTTTACGGGTGTGCTTCGGTTGAGGAATGAACTTGTATTTACATTACACCGAACTCACGTTTTGTGATCTTTGTGTAAGGGGCATGCGTCTACTGAGACTAGAGGGCTGAGGCATGTCACGGTTTGAGGAAAATAGCACTGGAGTCGAGGCTTGAGAAGAGTTGTTGTAGATCGAAGGTGGAGTCCCTTGCATGGTTTGCCGGAACGGTCGCGGCGCGGCCGGAACGCCCGTTCTTGAACGGGAACGGGCACTGACGTTCCAAAGTTCCATGGCAAATCGATGATTGCTTTGTGTCATCGTTATGTAGATAGAAAACGCCGTGTTATCGGTGGAACGGCACGGATCAGCGGAACGGCATGGAACGGAACGTTAAAAGGAAAAAAAATAACGAAGGATAAAAAAAAAGGAATACAGGAGGGATCATTAAAAAATATATGATACATTTAAAATTTAATTAAATAAAAAAGATTTTGACTTTTTTAAATCGAGGAAGCGCTGCTTTTCACACTGTGAAGAGCTCGACCCACTCTTCTGGGTCGAGTGTCGATCTAGATGCAAAATATCTTTTCAAATAATGTGTCCAAGTGAACCTACATTTGTGAGATATCTTTTCAAATAATGTGCATTGCCTTGTCGTAAAGTAGTTTATTATTTGATTTAAAAGCACCGTGTAATGCTTAAATTTACCATTTTCTTGATTTGCATATCACACACATATCCATACTCAATTTTGTTGCTGAAATTATGCCGTATTCAGAATTATAAGGTATGAATATATTGTGTTTTATTTTGAAGTTATACATTATATTTCTTTATCTTTTGTATTTATAATTTCGAAGTTGTTGAAATTTGATAAATAATTAAATTGATTGTAAAATATTGATTTTAGAAAAGTAAGCTTTGAAGAAATTTGATTCCAATTTAGGTTAACATATGTACCTCCGATTGAAATTTTTTTCAAAAGTTTAATTGATTATAACCCAAAACTTTCTTAAAAGTATATTTCAATTTTGAGAGGGTTGTGAAAATTTCGATATAACAAAGATATGTTTTGTGATTCAATAAGGGTGAATAAAATTTAAAAGATATATTTACTATATTGTTTTAATCAAATAATCTATTTAAATGATATATATATTTTGATTTACATATTTTTAAATATTTTTTCAAAATTTTCAATTTATATTAATTTTTAAAAAATATCCGTGCCGTGACCGTTCCGCGAAATGTCATGAGAACTGGAACGGTGACCTCCGTGACGGTCTCCGCGACTGCGATTGCGAACCATGGTCCTTTGTATGTTTTGGTTTAGGGGAGATCGTGTACAAGGGTTGGGCCAGCAACTCCAGGACCATTTCGAGCCATGGACCAGACCCTGATGGGTCTGAGACAGGGCTTGGAAGGGCTCGGCACCTGCTGGAACAGCCCCCAAGCGCGATTGAGCGGTGGTAATGAAATGGTCGCGGTTGTGCTCCTTGGTGCCTAGCGGTCGTGGGCTTTGTGCAGCTTGCATGGGGTTGGAGCCGTGAGTCTAGTGTGTCAAGTAGGGTCCCAAGGTGGTCAAGGGGAGGTCGGTTCATGGCTGGTACGTCGGGTTTGGCTAGTGGCGTGAGTTTTTGGGAAAAGGAGTGCTCGAGGGTGAATATTGAGAAGGGCCGAGAGTTTTGCGTTGTGCTGGAATTTTTACCCGTGAGTTTAGGGGCCTGGTGACATTGTTCAAGGACTTTTAAGTGTTTTTAAGGTGAGATAAGAAGTTGAGAAAGTTTTGGTTAAGTTTCGGTTCGATTAGGGTTAAAACAGGGACCTCGGTGCAAGTTTTAAAACGAAACGGTTAAGTTGTGAATTTGGCTTGAATTTACGTCTAGGAATGCTTTTAAAAATGTTTTGGGACATTTTAAGGAGTTTGGTAAGCTTCTGGTCAATTTTAAAGGTCCAGGGGTGAACGGTAATTTTTGGGTTTTCAGGGGCAAAATGGTCATTTTGCACCCCGGGCAAGATTGNGTTTTGGGACATTTTAAGGAGTTTGGTAAGCTTCTGGTCAATTTTAAAGGTCCAGGGGTGAACGGTAATTTTTGGGTTTTCAGGGGCAAAATGGTCATTTTGCACCCCGGGCAAGATTGTGGTACTGGCAGCGCCCTGAGCACAAATTTATAATATTTTAAATGTTTATGTATCATGTTTACGATTTTTACGCTATTATGATAATTATGGTGCATGCTTGGTTTAAAGAAAAAATTACGTATATGCATGTTTTTATTTAAATGATGAACATGATGACACGTTGTTTAAGGAAGTGATTTAGCTGTTACTAATATGATGAACATGTAAGGCCGGGATTCAGTGGGTGGGTAATGTTGTCGCTGATGATCCTCGCCGCCGGGTACCGCGGTTACACGTAGATGGATCCATCGACTGACATGATGATACGAAAGTCACAGCTAATGAACGGAATTCAAATTAAGAAAATTAACATGTATATGTTGACACGATGATACATGCTATGATGATTATCATGTTTTGACAGGTCACGATTATGCATAAACCCTAAAAAATATTTTTAAAAATACGACGTCCAAGGACCGTTTCTATTGTTGAAACAAAAATTTTAAACTTCTGTTGCATCCTGGATGCGAGTAAACGGTGCCGCAATGTCTTTTTCCCACCCTCCCCATTTGTTTGTAGAATGCAAGGATGCAACGTATAAACTCGAATAGTATATAATAAAAAAAATTTGAAGATATTGCCCGAGAATTGTTTTTCCTGTTTCTTAATTCTAAAATAAGAAGTTTCGTCCTAGAATTTTGGATAACGATGGGATAGACAAATGAAGAAGGTAGATATAGATTTTCGGTTATAAATGCATTTGGAAAAAAAAAACAAGGAAAAAGAAAAATATTGTCTCAGTTGAGCAACAAATTAGAGTTAAATGCGTTTGACATTGCTGAAGAAGAAAAATAAATACAATTTTATGAATATTGCCCTTTAATAAATCATTTATAAAATTTGTTCATGCTTGAGTTCAACTTTAATTTTGGTTCTCTTTAATATGAGTATTTAATTAGTGATATGATGCAACAGACATTCTCCTTTATTCTCCTCCTTAGGTGACCAGCCATCTTTTTCTTAGCTCAATTGAAACTCTCCATCGACTAGTGGTCAAGTTCATTGATCAAGGACCATTCGACGCCTACTTTATTGTGTTACAAAGGAACACTACGTATTTAACATTTATAATTAAAATGGTTGAGGAGGAAGTTTGGGTAAGTTTATTTTTTTTATTTTAATTTTTTTAGAGTTTACATCTAGTTATATTTGGCTTTTTTGGAATTGTGCCTTTTTCCTAAATTTTCTTACACACGTGCAAGTGATAAATTAATATACTATTAGTTCTTGTGGTAAAATTGAAATATCATTTATTGAGAAAGAATCATTTTAAATATAAGTAAAGTTTAAACTCTCATTTCAAATGTGTATAAGATGCTATCAAGGAATGCCTCAATGATGCAGAGATGCATAATATAATTGATGGAACTCAATTTGTCCAGCCAGATTATATGGTTCTTAATGGCTAGACATTCATGTTAGACTATTAGTGATGAGTTATGGGTGGTTGCGAATCAACGACCGTTGAGATTTTCGAAAATGGAGTATTCACTAATAACTGGGCTTGATTTTTAAAAGACTTTCATGCAGTTATAGAGATGATGAAATTTCGGGATAGACATTTTGTTTGAAATGAAAATGTATAAGGGAAATGATAAAAACACTTAAAGGTAATATAAATTTGGAAAAATTGAAATTAGCAGGTTTGTACTTTGGTGGTGTTGTTCTTTGTCCAATTCGACAAAAGAATGTTCCTCAAGTTGACGATATAATTTTGCTACTGGAATTTTGTTGTTTGAAATAGGGTCAGTATTTTGACAATAATTTATTTAACATTTTAAATATGTTCGATTGTAATTAACTATTGGAATTTTGTTGTTTGAAAAATACATTTGGTAATTAATGTGTTGGCACCTAAAAAATGGAACTACAAGCCTCACACATTGTAAACGTTCAATTTCATGATTCAGACCCTAATTTATCGTATTTTCTACCATTGTTGTCAGAGAGACACTGTAGGAGCACTGTTTTCTAGTACCCAAGATGCAACAGAAGTTTAAAATTTTTTATGTTTCGACGTCGAAACGGCCCTTGGGCATCGTATGTTTAAAACCATTCATAAGGTGTTAGGATTTTATACCTATGCGTATATTATGCTTGGACTTTAAATTATTCCGAGTTTAAAGCAGAGATAGTCTTTCTTGTAAATCCTTACGAACGGAACTCCGGTTTTGACCATTTAATTGGGTCTGTTAGAGTAGATTTCCGGTAAGCCAACTTGTAGCTCGGGCTTTATTGACTCTAATGTAAAACAATCTTTATTTTAATAATATTTTACGATTTTATTCGATTATGGTATTATACTTTATCTGTATACATATGCAAGCTGCATAGATAAAGTCGTTGAATATACAATAGGTACCATGAGGTATGCGTCGCAACGTAAGATCATGGAACTCATTAGGAACTGTACCGTATATTTTATACAGGTTCCTTGTCGAATTAGCTGCCTAAAACAAGGATAAAAGTCGCTCGAGCTTGAGACTAGCATCTGTGATGTAAACGCCATGTTTCATTGGCAAGGACATTGAGATGTCTATTCACACAGATGGGTGATCATATAATGATATACTGAACAACCCTCCCTCGGACTATCCAAGTGGTTCCCACTTATCGAGTGGAATAGTCTACATTTATGGTTGTACACCATTAGTCCTTTGATCCGAGAAAATGTAGGGGCTATACGTACTAGCATGCACTTTGATCCGTTTTGTAATGCCCGAGATTCTCGTTGGAGACTTTTGAATTGTGATATATATATATGAAATGTTGCATGAAGAAGTGACCGCAACCGCGCTTAGTATTCTACCGCACCCGCGGTTGTAACTCATGAAACGTGAAGAATTACAGTAGGGTCACCGCACCCGCGGTCCAAGACATACCGCACCCGCGGTCGTCGATTTTGAAATGTTGAAGGATTGCCGTAGCTTGAGCGCCCCCGCGATGTAGAGGTAGCGCACCCGCGGTGCTCTGTGCGAGAAATCCACCTTTACTTCTCAAGTTGACACATGGCATGATATATATATAGACTTAGTGCTGATTCATTTCTTCCTCATTCAGCAGACCAGCAACGAGAGCTCCAAGCTTTTCCTCTTCTCTTCAACACTTGGTTGTGACAAATCCGTTTAACCAAATTGCGATCCGAGACTAGATTTGTGCTCCTCTCTTCAATAGCTTCGTAAGGATGTCAGTCTTGTTTATTTCCTACCTGAAGTGAAGTTTAGATGTTGGGGAAATTTTATATGATTGAGATTATGTGTTCTTATGATTATTGTGAACGTATATTCGTAACCGGATCGAAGAACAGATATAATATGCAATTTTTACAGTTTTTAGTATGTATTGAGTTGAGATATGCAGATTTTAAGATAATAATGAGTATATTGTGCTATTTATGAGTTGAGGATGTGACTTGTTGATATATGTTGAGATTTGAATTGATCGCTATTGCAAGATCACGCCGATATGCCGTCGAATTGTACTGAGATTGAATAATGATTTGTACAAGACTTGTTTGAGTTGTATATTGATAGAATACATCTATACATTGGCATTTCAGATTTGATATTGACTGATTCGACACCAAACTTTCGACTACGACAAAAACTACGACAACGAAAGGTATAATTCATGTGAATGCGGGAAGATAAAACTCGAATTAGACTTGATTTGAGTTTCTCAAAATCACATACTAGATTGTTTACTTTTTTTTATGTGTACGCTTTGTCTATTGATTTATATTCAAGCATTTAAGATAGGAGAGTCATTGGCAGAATTGTCAAATTTCTAGATGTTCGGTGGTATCGACGCATAGGAGCAGATTTCCTCCGATTGTAGACACTCGATACAGACAGGACCGAAGTCTAGGAATAAGACGTACCGCCACCACGATTGGGAGAGTAGGTGGGAGACTTGTTACGTCTTATTCACACCGGGATCCCTAGACTTAGATATGAGTCGAGTCAAAGAATAAGAGTCGAAGAGTTTTATCTGTATTCACTAATGTGTCATAATTACTGATTTATGTGTTATGATTTTGTATTTAATTGCATGACATGCATGTATACATGTTTTATACTGGGATTTGTTCTCACCGGAGTTTCCGGCTATTGTTGTGTCTGTATTTGTGCATAACAACAGGTGGGGCAGGATCAGGGTCGAGACGAGGATGATTGAGAGATGATAGCATGGTGATCACGGGCGTAGCAGAATAACTAGTTGTTGTATTAGACATGTATTAATACTTTTAAATAATAGTTTGATTGTATGAATGAAACAAGACATGTATTTGCATTTAATGAAATGCAATAAATCTTATGTATGTGTAGTATGTTAAAAGCAAATTTTTGACCCACGTTTTCTAGCAAAGATCCATTTAATCCCAAAGATAATTGAGTTAGAGCCCGGGTCCCCACACGTTTACCGACTCCATCGAGGGTCATCAGGTGGCGAGGTTGAGTGTAGTTTCGAAATACGTAGGAGCAAATGCATTGTAGTTGGGGACTCACCGTTCGCCTACGGGTGAAGATATCCTATGTGATCTGATGAGTTAATAGTGCAAGGAGTCTCTGGCCAGAGCAAAAAATGTGATTTAGTGAAAGGTGTTTTCCTAGTTGCACATACCATGACACTATTATTTCTCAAAGATAAATCACATCGTTGTCGAATTCATATGCAACTCTTGATATACCAATGGTTGCAGATTTGACCGAGATATATATGTTGAAGGGACCGTATTGTACGTTAAGACTAAAGGTTCTTTTAGGCACTATCAGTAATACCCAAGGGATCATGAGGCGATGCTACTAGACGCTCTTACCATGATCCAATGGTTGCAATCAGAAATGAGTTCTGACATTCTTGATCAAAGAGTTGATGAAAAGAATGGGAGAAACCCGAATAAGAATCAATATTTTTCTTAATCACATGGAGATGTAAACCCACAGCTAGCTGTATCTTTGAACCATTGAGGGTCACACAAGTATCGAGTTTTGTGTTCTCGTTGAGATAGTCAAATTTCAAGAAGTTATAATTTGACGACTATAGTTTGATGGAGATCAAACAAGAAGCTTATAAAGGAGTTTATGAGTTGATTCCATATGATGGAAGAAATGGAAGTTAGCATGATTGCTAAATAAGGAAGGAGAGTAGAACTGCTTGTTTTAGTAAAGGAGTTCACTAAAACTAGCAGCTACCAAATATGGTAACTGTCATATATGATAAATTTCAAATTTGGTAAATTAAAATTTTGATTTTCGAAATTTTCGATTTTCATTATATGAATAAGATTTGTATACTTGGTACATCGGTGCTCTCAGATCGTCGATCGAGGTTATAATGAGTTCGGAATCATTTTTATGTGAATTTTGAATTCACTGATTAAATGATTGTGCTAGTAGTGGTGACTAGTAACATGCACAAATTCTCATATATGTTCTAGAAGAGTCTAAAATTAAATTAACCAAAGACTTAATTTATAAATTAAATAATGGCTATTTAATTTAATTAATGTATATATTTATTTTATATGGTGATATAAAATATGTGTATATAATATTACAATATCATGTATTATTAAAAGTTAATAAATTCATTATATATATTAATTATATGAGAGTTTTTATGTAATGAAATTATTAGAGTCCTAGTGGGAGAGGGACACCTAATTGGATTAGGAGTCTCACTCTATATATACACCACTAGGACTCATAATATACACACAAGTTTTTGCACACAAAAACAACTCAAAATTTTTCTCTCCATCCTCTTTGAAAGTCACGGCAACCCCATTAAATTGTTGGAGGAATTTTGGCCACAAAAGCAAATTGGATTTGCTTAATTGTTGATTAATAGTCAATAATTAATTGTTAATAATTGGTTAATAATCAATTAGCACAAGATACATGATTTAGAATCATGAAGTCTCGGCCACCTTGAAGAAAATTGAAAGGAAATTTTCGGCCACTTGTTTCTTCTGTCGTCGTGTGCTTCCGACGTTTCATCGACTCCGGATTTTGGAAATTCGGAGGCTACAATCTCAACGCACAAATCGCTTGCGATTTCTAGTGCCATCCAAGTGAGGAACAAAGTTTTCGATCGTGGACCTAATTAGGCGATCAAAAGAGAAGAGCCGTTCGTATAGATTTACAAGAAGGACTATCTCTGCTTAATATCCGGAATAGTTTGGAGTCCAGCGTTAAAAACGCAAAGGTATAATCCTAAACGTCCTATGAATGTTTTAAACACACGACGTCTAAGAACAAAATTTTAAACTTTCGTTGCGTCTTAGGTGCGAGAATACCATAACTCAACAGGGTCCACGATCGGAAACTGTTTTTCTTGTTTGAATTGCACTAGAAATCGCATGAGATTTGTGCGTTGAGAATATGACCTGCGAATTTCCAAAATCCTGAAACGGTGCATTGACGGCGGCACGACGTTGGATGAAACGAGTTGGCTGAATTTTTCCTCAAAAATATTGGGGGTGGCCGAGAGCTTCAAGGTGGGAAGGAGAGGTTTTATGTTGTGTTTTGTGCGCAAGAGTTTCATATATCCCTTGTGTGACCCCTCATGGTGTATTTATAGAGCGTGACTCCTGATCTCATCATGAATCCCTCTCCCACAAGGACTAGGAGTCCTTCTGGTACTAAGGCTCTAAATTTCATTATATTAAATTCTCAATATATAATGTATTTATCAACTTTTAGTAATACATGTTATATTATTATCACATATATACATATATTTTATATCACCATATAAAATGTATAAATATATATAAATATATTAATTAAATTAAATAATCATTATTTAATTTATGTGATTAACTCATTAGTTAATTTAATTCTAGACTCATCTAGAACATTTATGAAAATTTGTACATGTTAATAGTCACTACTACTAGTACTACCGTAAATTATAAATTCACTAAATAAATGTTTCTGAACTAATTATAACCCTGATCGACGATCCGAGAACGTCGATGTATCAAGGATACAAGTCTTGTTCATATAATGAAAAACAAAAATTTCGAAGATCAAAATTTCTATTTACTATATTGGGCAGCTGTCAGTTTTTGTGAACTCTTTCACTAAAACAGACTATTCCACCCTCCTTCCTTATTTAGCAATTAAGCTAACTTCCATTTCTTCCAACCTATGGAATCAACTCACAAACTCCTTTATAAGCTTCATGTTTGATCTGATCTCCATCAAACTATAGTTGCCAAATTCAGCTCCTTGACTTTTGACTTTCTCAACGCGAACATAGAGTCCGATATTTGTATGATCCTCAATAGTTCAGGGATACAGCTATATGTGGGTTCACATCTATATGTGATTAAGAATAATATTTATACTTTTTCGGGCTTACTCTAGTTAGCCCCATTATTTTCATCAACTCCTTAATCAAGAATGTCAGAACTCATTTCTGATTGTATCCATCCGATCATGGTAAGAGCGTCTAGTAGCATCGCTCCATGATCTTCTAGGTATCACTGATAGTGCCAGCAATAACTTTAAATCATGGCTAGCGTACATCACGGTCCTTTCAACACATATATCCTGATCGAATCTACAACCATTGGTATATCGAGAGTTGCATATGAATTCGATAACAATGTGATTTATCATTGAGTACTAATGGGATATCTTCACCCGTAGGCAAACGGTGCATCCCCAACTACAATGCATTTGCTCTTACGTATTTTGAAATTACACCCAACCTCGTCACCTGACGACCCTCAATGGAGTCGGTAAACGGATCAAAGTACATGCTAGTACATATAGGCCCGACATTGTCCCCGGTCAAAAGACTAATGATTTACAACTATAACCACAGACTATTCCACTCGATAAGTAAGAACCACTTAGACAGTCTGAGCGAGAGTTGTTCAGTACATCATCATATGATCTCCCATCTATATGAATTGACATCTCAATGCCCTTGCCAATGAAACATGGTGTTTACATCACAGATGTTAGTTTCAAGCTCAAGCGACATTTATCTTTATTATAGGCGTCTGATTCAACTAAGAACTTGTTTAGAATATACGGTACACTTCTTAATGAGTTTCATGATTGTACGTTGAGAGGCATTCCATATGGTACTTATTGTATATTCAAGGACTTTATATATGTAGCTTGCATGGTATACAGATAAAACATAATTCTATAATTGAATAAAATTTTAAGTATTATTAAAATAAAGATTGTTTTACATTAGAGTCAATAAAAGCTCAAGCAACAAGTTGGTTTACTGAAAACCTAATCTAATAGATAAAATGTATATTACTATGCAGATAGTAGCACTGAAAAAGTAGATGCTCCCGTAGAAAGCAAAAATCTTTCGAAAATACGCAAACCTTGAAAGTGAATGCATGTGACGAACAATCACCTTCACTTCATGAAGAAAAAGGTTGACCACATACGTAGACACATTGATTCGAGTGCCTCTGTTGGAGAGGTTCCCACTGTCCCAAATTATTTTATCCAACTTTGAGATTATATCGATGAGAAGTTTACAAAATTGCAAGAATAAGTGGATGAAAGATTTACAATGTAGAGCCCAAAAATCAATACACGTAAAACATATGCATTTATTTTAGATTGTTAAATTATTTATTTAAGTTTAAAATGATTTTTTTACAATGCATGATTTATGATTTGCAATATTTTAAATTATTTATGCTTATGTGATGCACATTAAAATATTTTCTTGAGTTTAATGTTTCATGCGATTATTCGATGCGGGATCGAGGAAAAGAGACCGATGACGATTAGGCGCTTTTAAAATGTGATATTTTATTTTAAGTCAAGAAAATGACATTTTTAAAAGATTTATTAAGTTTTTAGCATTTTTAAAACCTAATTTATTTATTAGGTGATTTTAAGATTTTAAAACTTTTAAGGTTATCAATTGTGTACTTTTTTTTAATTTGAGGATTTTTGTAAAGTTATTGTGTCTTAACATTTTAATTATTAATTAAGCAATTTTATTACCCCTAATTAAACACACACACACATCCATCGGTTTTCTCCTTTGCGCACACACACACATTATTTGCTTTCATTTTTTTTGAGAAGAAAAACCTAGGCTTTTTAGTGCTTTCAGCAGCAGCCACCCTTCCCTTGTCAAAGTTCTGTAGATTCACGTTGGTTTTCTTCAAGAAATCTGTAATGCCTGAAATTTTATTACGGTAATTTGAGATTAATTATCGATAAATTGATTTGCTTATAGCCGGATCATTACGAAAGTTGAAGTGGAATAGCATGAGTATGCTTGGGTGCGTGACCAGTAGGTCTCGCGCATATGCGCGGCATGAGGGCACGCATATGCGCGAGCTGTGTGAGAACCAAGATGCGCGGAGAGAACGTTGCGCGCATATGCGCGTCGTGAGGGCGCGCATATGAGCGAGGTGGCCAGTAGCCCAAGTGCCGAGACAGAGATATTGGCGCACATGCGCATATTAGGTGCGCGCACATGCGCGAGCTGCCGAAGAGCCAAGAGTTCGGACCAGAACATTTGGCGCATATGCGCGACGAGATAGCGCGCATATGCGCGCGCAGTTGAGTTGCCCATGCGTCGAGGCAGTAGGTCTCACGCATATGCGCGGGACTTGGGCGCGCATATGCGCGAGGGGCTTTTGGCGAAAATTCAGAGGAGGACACATATGAAATGGCATGCAATATATATAAGCTTATTCCCTTCATTTCAGAAACGAGACAACCGAACAAAATTCAGGGAAAGCTTCATTTTCTTCCTTGCTTATACTCGTGATTTTGAAGATCCGTCTATCAGATTTGCAATCCGAATACAGTTCTGTACTCCTCTCGACACGAGCTACAGCTGGACGTAAGTTTTATTGAGTTCTGTTATCATTTGAAATTATGGTATTGGAGGAATTATGATTTGATTGATATATGGTGTTCTTGATATATTAGACATCATAGAATCGAAGTCAGATCGAATAACAGGCTGATTATGGAATTGTTATGATTTTTAGATTATATTGATTGAAATTGGACAGATTTGGATTATCGATTGATTATAGATTGTATCGGATATTGATTATGAGTTAAGATTGATATTAGTTGATAGTTGTATTGCTGGATATAGTGAGATTGTGCAATTATGCCGTTGAAACAAGAATTTGATTTAGTTCTGATTATATCCAGTGTTGATTTGAGTGGTGTATTGATATTATACTCCTCGATATTGTCATTGCCAGATTGAGTATTGACAGGCTTTGAGTTCGAGACTTCGACAGAGTCAGATCGACAGAAAGGAAGGTATAAATCAATGTTAATCGGGAGATTGACTTAAGTCAGATTGGACTTGAGTTTCACTAAACCACATACTTGTATGTTATTGTTTTCATATTGTTGTATTATTTAAATGAATATGCTTAGTCTATTGATTTATAGAAAAGCAGAGAATAGCAGATAGCTATTGAGTGAGAGTCGCTGACAGAGGTGCCAGATTATTACAGAGTGATCATTGGCCCATTGCACATTGTCAGAGTAGGCATTGGCAGATATGCCAAGTCTATGGCGGATATGCCAAGACAATGGGTATTTGATTTATATCGATGTTGCTTAGGAATGGATCGATTCCTATCGCGGAGATTCGGTATATTGTAATATCCAAGAACCGGGATCCCTAGATTTGAGATGAGTCGAGTCTGAGATGACGAGTCAAAGAGTTTTATCTGTATTCACTAATGTGTCATAAATTATGATTTATGTTTTGTGATACATGGTTTATGCTTTTGTATTTGAATTTATGCATTGCATGTATACATTGTTTATATTGGGATTATATTCTCACCGGAGTTATCCAGCTGTTGTCTTGTTTGTATGTGTGCATGACAACAAGTGGGACAGGATCAGGGTCAAAAAGAGGATGAGAGAGAGGACAAGTTAGCGTGGTGATCCGGATTCAGAAGTAGATAGGTTTCGACACTTGATATATAGTAGTTGAACCCTAGTTTGACTTTGTCGAACGTTGTACAAGATTTGTACTTTTATACTGATATATATATTAGAATGATTCCATTACATTCCGCATTTTAAAAAAAAAAAAATTTTTGACCATGTTTATCTTAATTGATTGAATTATTCCCAAAAAATGATTAAGAAATGAATTAGCGTCCGGGTCCCCACAGGAGGTGCTATCAGAGCTATAGATCCTTTAGATTGAAATAGAAGCTAGTGAGCGAGGTAGAATGAGTTTTCCTTCCTTGCTTTTGACTGCTAGCATGTTTACTGCTTTTATACATGTTGACCTGAATTATCTGATTTGATTGGTAAACTGTATTAATTGAGAATGAATCAGAACTGATTCTTGATCAGCAGTAAGATGATCGGAGGGGGGACTGAACTGAAACAGATTTGTTGTATTGGGTTACTAATCCTTTTGATAATCAGATATGCCTCCCCGAAGAGTACTGGAACAGGGCAGTACTTCGGCTAATCCGATGGATGTTACAGCAACTCCGATGGAAACGCTACTGAAGAGATTTCAGTATTTCAAACCACCAACCCTGAAAGGAACAGAGACTTCTGTTGACTGTGAGTGTTGGTTAGATGACATTGAGATGCTGTTTGATTCATTGGATTACACTGATGATCGCCGAGTCAAACTGATTGGATACCAATTACATGACGTTGCAAAGAATTGGTGGATCACGACAAAGAGAGCGTTGGAGCATCGAGGTACGAATATCACTTGGAATGTCTTTAAAACTGAGTTCTATCAGAGATTTTTCTTAGTGTCGTACAGGAAAGATAAAGGGGAAGAGTTTGCGAATTTGAGACAGGGTCAGTTGAATATTGAAGAATATGTGGGCAAATTCTCTACATTGTTCCGCACGTTGCTGAGAATGATGAAGCTGTTGCTGATCAGTTCATCAATGGCCTGAATCTTGAGATTTTTACATTGGTGAACACAGGGCAACCGAATAACTTTGTTGATGACCTGAACAGAGCAAAAGGAGCTGAAGCTTGTCTGATGAGACAGAAAAGAGCTTCGTATGTTCCTACAGCACCGAGACCACAACAACCTTCTCCCAGATTTGAGAGTGGTAGCAGCAGTGGTGGAAAGAAAGAATTTCTGAAAGCCAGAGGGAAGCATTTTAAGAAGTCTGGCAGCAGTTCTTCTAGCTCCAGTAGTTCACGACAGAGCTAGAGTTATACCGGAGTGTACTGCAGAACTTGTGGAGGGAGACATCCGACCGAGCAATGCTAAGGAGTGATTGGTAGTTGCCGTATCTACAAACAGCAGGGACACTTTGCCAGAGTTTGTCCACAGAGAGGTTCCCAATGATCTCAAGGAGCAGAATCAATTGGATCAGTGGCTCAGACTGATAGACGATCATCATCTGTACATTCTTTTCAGCCACCACCATCCACCCAGTCACAGCAGAGGCCAAGAGGAAGCCAGACAGTTAGCCAGCCTCCTAGACAGCAGGCCAGAGTATTTGCTTTGACAGAGGAGCAGGCTCAGAAAGCACCAAACGATGTTGTTGCAGGTAACTGTTCTTTATGTGGTTATCCTGCTTACATATTGATAGATACAGGTGCTTCTCATACTTTTATTTCTGAGCGATTTGCATTGAGTCATGCATTAACTGTCGATTCCTTAGCTGCTGTCATGTCTGTTTCTTCTTCGTTGGGGAAAGGTTTGATATCCGTGAATTCGGTTAAACATTGTACACTGCAGTATGAAGGGCATGAGATTGAGTTAGATTGTATTGTGCTTGGGTTGTCTGATTTTGATTGTATTATCGGTATTGATATGTTGACCAAGTACAGAGCTACCGTTGATTGTTTCCACAAGATTGTGATATTCAGACCTGACATGGCTGAAGAGTTGAAATTTTACGGTAAGGGTTCTAGATCTAGAATTCCTTTGATATCTGTTGTGTCTACGACTCGATTGTTACAGAAAGGAGCAGAGGGGTTCCTTGTCTATTCAGTTGATTTACTAAAATCAAGTCCATCATTGGCGGACCTGCCAGTGGTGTGTGAATTTGCTGATGTCTTCCCAGATGAGACTCCGGGATTGCCTCCAATTCGAGAGATAGATTTCAGCATTGAATTTGTACAAGGTACAGTTCCGATTTCTAGAGCTCCGTACAGAATGGCACCAATTGAATTGAAAGAATTGAAAGAGCAGTTGGAAGATTTACTGGCCAAGGGGTACATTAGACCGAGTGTTTCTCCTTGGGGTGCTCCAGTACTGTTTGTTAGGAAGAAGGATGGGTCAATGAGGCTTTGCATTGACTACCGGCAACTGAACAAGGCAACGGTAAAGAATAAATATCCTTTGCCTCGTATCGATGATTTATTTGATCAGTTGCAGGGTTCTTCTGTTTATTTCAAGATCGATCTGAGATCTGGATACCATCAGTTGAGAGTCAGAGATTCTGATATCTCGAAGACAGCGTTCAGAACCAGGTATGGACATTATGAGCTTATTGTCACACCGTTTGGGTTGACGAATGCTCCAGCTGTTTTTATGGGTCTGATGAACCGTGTGTTTCAGAAATACGTCGATGACTTCGTGATTATTTTTATTGATGATATTCTCATTTATTCGAAGAATATGATTGATCATGCTGAGCATTTGAGAATTGTCTTAAGAACTCTGAGGGCTGAGAAATTGTATGCCAAACTATCGAAATGTGAATTTTGGCTGAGACATGTTGTGTTTTTGGGACACATTATATCTGGAGATGGGATTTCTGTCTATCCTAGCAAAGTCGAGGCCGACATCAGTTAGCCGAGACCGACATCTGTACCAGAGATACGCAGTTTTATGGGTTTAACGGGCTATTATCGCAGATTCATCAAAGATTTTTCCAGCATTGCAAAGCCAATTACACAGCTAACCCAGAAGAATGCACCATTTGTATGGTCTGAAGACTGTGAGTCCAGTTTTCTTGAGTTGAAGAAAAGATTGACCAGTGCTCCAGTGTTGACTATTCCGTCAGGTACTGGTGATTTTGTTGTGTATTATGATGCTTCTCACAGAGGATTGGGTTGTGTTCTGATGCAGCGAGGCCAGGTCATTGCTTATGCCTCGAGACAGCTGAAGCCACATGAGACTCGCTATCCAATTCATGATCTTGAATTGGCCGCGATTGTATTTGCTTTGAAGATATGGCGACATTACCTCTACGGTGAGAAGCTTGAGATTTATTCTGATCACAAGAGTTTAAAGTATCTGTTTTCGTAGTCAGAATTGAATATAAGACAGAGAAGATGGCTTGATTTGCTGAAAGACTTTGACTGTGAAATCAAATATTATCGGGGAAAGTCGAATGCAGCAGCTGATTCACTGAGTCGAAAGGTATGTTCTTTATCCTTATCGACAATAGGTGTTTCCAATTTTATAGAAGATTGCTGTTTGTCTGGATTGATATTTGAGACAGATCATAGACCATTGAGATTATGTGCTGTTCAAGTCGAACCAGAGCTGATTGTAAAAATTAAAGCGGCTCAGAAAGTTGATCAGAATGTGCAGAATTCTATATCGATGGTCAGAGCAGGGCATCAATCAGAATATCAGGTACGTGACAGTGTACTGTATGTGAATAATCGATTGGTTGTGCCAGATGTTTCAGAGTTGAAACAACAGATATTGTCAGAAGCGCATAGCAGTCGATTTAGCATTCATCCTGGTGGCAGGAAGATGTATAATGACTTGAAAAGACAGTTCTGGTGGTAACAAATGAAAGCTGATATTGCAGAGTTTGTATCCAGATGTCTGAATTGCCAACATGTGAAAGCAGAAAGAAAGAAACCCGAAGGTCTACTGCAGAGTTTATCTATTCCTGAATAGAAATGGGATCACATTTCTATGGATTTTGTGACGCAGTTACCGAGATCCTCCCGAGGTTGTGATGCGATTTGGGTCGTAATTGACAGATTGACCAAATCTGCATGTTTTATTTCGTACAAGATGACGTACAGACATGACCAGATGGCAGAGATTTATGTCAGAGAAGTGGTCAGATTGCACGGAGTGCCGAAGTCAATTGTTTCAGACCGTGATCCTCGGTTTATTTTGCACTTTTGGCAGAGTTTGCAGCAAGCTCTAGGTACGAAGTTACATCTGAGTACCGCATATCATCCACAGACTGACGGACAGTCAGAGCGGACTATCCAGACACTGGAGGATATGCTGAGAGCTGTAGTGCTTGATTTTAGCACTAGTTGGCAAGATGCATTGCCACTTTGTGAGTTTTCGTACAACAACAGCTATCAGACGAGTATTGAGATGGCACTGTTTGAAGCGTTGTACGGTAAGAAATGCAGATCCCCTCTTTATTGGGACGATATCTCTGAGGTTCCTGAGATTGGACCTTATATGATCAGAGATATGACAGAGAAAGTGAAGCTGATTCAGAAGAGAATGAAGACAGCTCAAGGTAGCTAGGCCAAATATGCCAATGTTCGACGAAGACCGTTGGTATTTGAGGCAGGAGACAGAGTATTCTTGAAGATTTGACCTTTTAGAGGAGTTGTCAGATTTGGCAAGAAAGGGAAGCTGTCTCCACGTTCTATTGGGCCGTATGAGATTCTCGAGAAGATAGGAGATCGTGCCTATTGACTCGCTTTACCGCCTTCATTATCTGGGATACATGATTTTTTTCATGTATCTATGTTACGGAAGTATCTTCCCGATGATTCTCATGTTATTCAGCCAGACGAGACCGAGCTTGATGAGGCACTGAGCTATGTTGAGAAACCGGTTCAGATTATCGATCGTAAAGAAAAACAACTCAGAACGAAGACAATCCCACTTGTGAAAGTGCAGTGGACTCGTCATGGAGTTGAAGAAGCTACTTGGGAGACTGAATCAGATATGAGACAGGAATTCTCAGATTTATTTATCTGATGTAAGTATTTATTTCAGCTTCTATTAATTTTGCCTGTTTATTGTATTTGATATGATTGCCTGAGATTTCGGGGACGAAATCGTGTCTTAGAGGGGGAGAAAAATAATGCCTAAAATTTTATTACGGTAATTTGAGATTAATTATCGATAAATTGATTTGCTTATAGCCGGATCATTACGAAAGTTGAAGTGGAATAGCATGAGTATGCTTGGGTGCGTGACCAGTAGGTCTCGCGCATATGCGCGGCATGAGGGCGCGCATATGCGCGAGGTGAGTGAGAACCAAGATGCGCGGACAGAACTTTGCTCGCATATGCGCGACCTGAGGGCGCGCATATGCGCAAGGTGGCCAGTAGCCCAAGTGCTGAGACAGAGATATTGGCGCACATGCGCAGATTAGGTGCGCGCACATGCGCGAGCTGCCGAAGAGCCAAGAGTTCGGACCAGAACATTTGGCGCATATGCGCGACGAGATAGCGCGCATATGCGCGCGCAGTTGAGTTGCCCATGCGTCGAGGCAGTACGTCTCACGCATATGCGCGGGACTTGGGCGCGCATATGCGCGAGGGGCTTTTGGAGAAAATTCAGAGGAGGACACATATGAAATGGCATGCAATATATATAAGCTTATTCCCTTCATTTCAGAAACGAGACAACCGAACAAAATTCAGGGAAATCTTCATTTTCTTCCTTGCTTATACTCGTGATTTTGAAAGATCCGTCTATCAGATTTGCAATCCGAATACAGTTCTGTACTCCTCTCGACACGAGCTACAGCTGGACGTAAGTTTTATTGAGTTCTGTTATCATTTGAAATTATGGTATTGGAGGAATTATGATTTGATTGATATATGGTGTTCTTGATATATTAGACATCATAGAATCGAAGTCAGATCGAATAAAAGGCTGATTATGGAATTGTTATGATTTTTAGATTATATTGATTGAAATTGGACAGATTTGGATTATCGATTGATTATAGATTATATCGGATATTGATTATGAGTTAAGATTGATATTAGTTGATAGTTGTATTGCTGGATATAGTGAGATTGTGCAATTATGCCGTTGAAACAAGAATTTGATTTAGTTCTGATTATATCCAGTGTTGATTTGAGTGGTGTATTGATATTATACTCCTCGATATTGTCATTGCCAGATTGAGTATTGACAGGCTTTGAGTTCGAGACTTCGACAGAGTCAGATCGACAGAAAGGAAGGTACAAAACAATGTTAATCGGGAGATTGACTTAAGTCAGATTGGACTTGAGTTTCCCTAAACCACATACTTGTATGTTATTGTTTTCATACTGTTGTATTATTTGAATGAATATGTTTAGTCTATTGATTTATAGAAAAGCAGAGAATAGCAAATAGCTATTGAGTGAGAGTCGCTGACAGAGGTGCCAGATTATGACAGAGTGATCATTGGCCCATTGCACATTGTCAGAGTAGGCATTGGCGGATATGCCAAGTCT
Source organism: Primulina huaijiensis (assembly GCF_012295235.1). Lineage (NCBI taxonomy): Eukaryota > Viridiplantae > Streptophyta > Magnoliopsida > Lamiales > Gesneriaceae > Primulina > Primulina huaijiensis. Next base: position 9,944,585 of record NC_133312.1, read on the forward strand.
ATGGCGGATATGCCAAGACAATGGATATTTGATTTATATCGATGTTGCTTAGGAATGGATCGATTCCTATCGCGGAGATTCGGTATATTGTAATATCCAGGAACCGGGATCCCTAGATTAGAGATGAGTCGAGTCTGAGATGACGAGTCAAAGAGTTTTATCTGTATTCACTAATGTGTCATAAATTATGATTTATGTTTTGTGATACATGATTTATGCTTTTGTATATGACTTTATGCATTGCATGTATACATTGTTTATACTGAGATTATATTTTCACCGGAGTTATCCGGCTGTTGTATTGTTTTATGTGTGCATGACAACAGGTGGGACAGGATCAGGGTCAAAGAGAGGATGAGAGAGAGGACAAGTTAGCGTGGTGATCCGGATTCAGAAGTAGATAGGTTTCAACACTTGATATATAGTAGTTGAACCCTAGTTTGACTTTGTCGAACGTTGTACAAGATTTGTACTTTTATACTGATATATATTAGAATGATTCCATTACATTCCGCATTTATAAAAAAAAATTTTTTGACCCTGTTTATCTTAATTGATTGAATTATTCCCAAAGAATGATTAAGAAATGAATTAGCGTCCGGGTCCCCACAAAATCGAACCACAAATCGTTATGGATCAACCCTTGTATTCTCTCCGCTTCGGTATCGTCATGTTGAGAGTTTTAAAGATCAAAGACATGTATATTATGTTGTTTTTGCATCGATCTTGTCATATTATATGTTTTAATGTTTATTATGTGTAAAAATTCATGTATGTTGTGCAAGAGTTTTGAGTAAAATTGGTTGGAATGATTTTGAAACGATTTTTAGATCTTAAAAATCGAGTTTACTGTTATTTTTATTAATGTGAAATTTTGGTTGATTTTCTGGAAACGTTTTCAACATATAAAACGTAGTACTTTTTGATATCTTCGATTTGACAGTAAATTCGTAATTTGTAGACAAGAAATGAGTGAGTTATGATCGTTTTTGTGGGACTGCTCAAACTGCGATTTCATAAAAATGTGTTCTTGGCGTGTCCTTGAAGTTGTTTGTTGCAGGCTTCGTTGGGAACCATCGGGTGATCGCTGTTGCATTTAGGTATACTGGTATTATGTTTGGTCGACTTTTAGTGCTTCGTTTCGTGTCGTTAGGCACTTGGTTGCATTAGAAGTCGTAGGAAGCTTGTTGTGTCAAATTTCGGGTTTATGGGATTGTGATGCGTCGAGGTTTAGTGTCATTGCTCTGGGACATTTGGGGCATCTTTATAGAGTCGAGTCAATGCCATAGTGTCCTAAGATGAGTCTCGATGTGTTGTTCACGGTCCGTATAATCGAGTTAGGAGAATTAAGCCTCATAGTCGCGAATTCCAGAGCACCTGGTGCCCGAGCGGTAACATCTTACCGCTCGAGCGCCACTCTCACTGTCAGGTTCCAGTAAACCTGGCACCCGAGCGGTAAGATGTTACCGCCCGAGCGCACCGCCAGTTTGAAAGAAGTTAGGTTCTTTTAGTTTTAAGTTTAAATAGTGGGTCCGTGTCTTTCGTAGCTTGGGAAATGTTCGTACTTCATATCAAGATTTTATTCGGGGTTCGATGTCATGGTTTAGTACGATGGTTAAACGAGGTCAAGTCCCGAGTGATTTAGCACGTCCCAATTGATATTTTGGTGGTGAGCACGACTATTACGTCTAAGTAATGGAAGTTAAGTGCATGGAATTGTGTTAGTATGTGCAACAGAGGCCCCAAGCGAGACCCAACGAATCCCTCAACGCAATGTAATTATGTTCGACGTGGAAAAGAAAAATGTTTTATGTTTGAGGTATGCTAAATGTCTTTTGACCAATTATGAATGGGTTTGGAAGCCAGTGAACGTGGCCGCTAACCTCTCCATCCCGGTAAAGCATGACCGGGTTTAGATCAGAATTGGAAAATAGTAAAGCATGATCAGGGACCAATCCACCCGGTAAAGTATGACCAAGGATTTTATGTATGTGGTAGAATGGACATCCCTGTGAGCCCAGTTTTATGGTTTAGTTTGATCAGCCCCATTTATGTATGGGCCAATTGCTTTGAAACATATCTCTACGCAAAATGATAATGTTATGTATGTCCAAGTATGTATGTTGCAAGTATGTTTATGGAAAGTTTTACGATATGATGGCATGTCTATGTTTATGCAAGCACGTTCAAGTTTAAGTATGTATGTCCTACTTTAAAATGCATGTGGTTTTATTATGTGTCATTTTTTATTCTCAGTTTATGCATGTTGAGTCTTTAAACTCATTAGACTTGATCGATGTAGGTGAGGACGAGTACGAGGAGATGAGGGGTGGGGAGCAATGAGCCGACTCGGTCTGCGCAGGAGGCTAAACACGAGGATCGCCTACGTTTTTAAGACTTTATGCATGTTTCAAATATTTTTATTTTCATGATATTGTTTACGATGTTTAAACGATTACTTTTTGAAAACTTCGGTTGTAGTGTTTTATCTCAAAATATTTTTAGACGAGAAGATTATCTTTATCGAAATTTGAAAGTTTATTATTTATTTAAGAAATTTTTTTTATTTTTTCGCAAATTTCAATTAGTTTAAAAATACGGTACATTACATACAAAGATCGAGGAAATGATTGAGGAGGTATCTACAAAGGTAAAAAGACAAGAAAAAATTATAGCAAAGACACCACGTCGGTCAACTAGTATACTTCTAGAAGAAAAGAGAAGAAAGATTTTCTATCTCAAATGTATTAATTAAGTCTTACCTTCAGAGGATAAGCCACACGTGTTAGTGAATATATTTCATTTACGAAAATCTTAGCGGCCGTTGATTTCCAACCATCCACGATTCATTACTAGTAGTCTTACATGATTGTCTAGTCATTAAAAACCATATAATCTGACTTGATAGTTGTAATATCCTACATGCTTAATTAAATTACCAAATTGAGCTTCATCTGTAGAGCCCAAAATCAGTACACGTAAAACTCATGCATTTATTTAAATTATTTATTTAAGTTTAAAATGATTTTTTAGCAATGCATGATTTATTTCTTTGCATTATTTAAATTATTTATGTTTTGTGATGCACGTTAAAATGTTTCTTGAGCTTCATGTTTCAGCCGATTATTCGATGCAGGATCGAGGAAAAGAGACCCACGATGATTTTGGTGATTTTAAAATATGGTATTTTATTTTAAATTATGATTGGGACATTTTAAATGTTTTATTTAGTTTTTAGCATTTTAAAAGTCTTTTTGGTTATTAGATGATTTTAAAGTTTCAGAATTTTAAAAGGTTTATCAATTCTGTATTTTATTTCAATTTTTAAGATGCTAGTATTTTGTGGAGAATTAGTATTTTGGTTAGTATATTAAGTGATTATTAGTATTTTAAATAGCATGCTAATTATCATTTAAGCCATTTTATCCCCTAATTACCCCTTAACACATGCACACACACATTTACACACACAACCTTAACCGTCCAGCACACATAACACACACATACACATTTCATTTCAATTTTTTTGAAGAAGCTTAGGGTTCTTTGAACAAGAACAGCTGCCCTTTTCCTTTGTATTCTCCCAGCACTTCCCGTTGAGTTTCTTCAAGAGAATCGAGCCATAAATCGTTACGGATCAACCCTTGTATCTTCCCCGCTTCGGTATCGTCGTTTCGGTAATTTTAAATATCAAAAGGCATGTATAATCTTTTGTTTCTGCATCGATCTTGTTATATTATATGTTCTTATGTCTATTATGTGTAAAAATTCATGTATGTTGTGCAAAGTTTGAGCAAAATTTGTTGGATCGCTTTTGAAATGATTTTTGGATCTCAAAACTCAAAATTTGCTGTTGTTTTAAATACTGCGACTTTTCGGTCGATTTTATGGAAAAACTTTCAACATAAAAAACATAGAACTTTTTGATATCTTCGGTTTGACAGTAAATTCAAAATTTTTGAATAAGAAATGAGTGAGTTATGAATGTTTTTGTGGAACTGCTCAAACTACAATTTTCTGAAAAGGTGTTCTTGAAGTTTTATTGTTGCAGGCTTCGTTGGAGATTGACGGGTGATTGCTGCTACATTTAAGTATGTTGAGTATGATGTTGGGATGGTTTTTGGTGTGTCGGTACGCGTCGATAGGCAGTTGATTGCATTAGAAGTCGTAGGATGCATTTTGGTGTCAAAATGTCGTGTTTACAGGTTGTATTGCGTTGTTTGGTGTGCGTCGTCGTTTGGGACGTTTGTACGGGTTTGAGTCAATGCCATAGTATCCTAGGATAGGTCTCGAGGTGTTGGTTCACGGACCATATGATTGAGTTAGGAGGAATAAGCCACTAATGTAGTGTTTTTCCCTTGATTTACCCTTCCCGCAGGTACACGGACCCAAAGCCGGACCCTTACACGGGGTCCATGCCCTTGTTTCTTTCGAAATGTAAATTCCAAGTGCCTACGCGGACCCGAACCCGGACCCTTACACGGGGTCCGTGTCTTCCAAAAAAAAAAGGATTGTTTTGGGGTTTGATGTCATGATTTAGTATGATGTGTAAACGAGGTCAAGTCCCGAGAGATTTAAAACGTCATAAGGAAATTTGTCATTTTGGGTATGAGCATGACTAATACGTCTAAGTTATGAAAGATAAATGTTTGAACTCATGTTAGTACGTGCAGCAGTGGCCCCAAGCGAGATCCAACGAATTCCTCAATGTCAAGAAAGTATATTCGATGTGCAAAAGAAAATATTTTAAGTTTTTAAGGTATGCTGAATGTCATGTGACCAATTATGAACGAGTTTGGAAGCCGGAGAACGTGTCCGGAGACCTCTTCAACTATGAACGGGTTTGGAAGTCGGTGAACGTGGCCGATGACCTCTCCACCTCGGTAAAGCATGACCGGGTTTAGATTAGGATTGTAAAGCGGTAAAGCATGACCAGGGACCAATCCATCCGATAAAGCATGATCGGGGATCTCATGTATGTGGCAGTGGATTTTCCCTGTCAGCCCAGTACTGTAGTTTAGTCTGATCGGGCGCATTTATATATGGGTCACTTGCTTTGAAACATATCTCTACGCAAAATGATGAAGTTTATGTATGTTCAAGTATAGTTTGTTTATGAAAAGTTTTACGTTGATGGCACGTCTATGATTATGTTACTCTAACTTACCGTATTTTGAACTACTTGAAATTTGCGGAAAAATTAAAAATTTTCTTAAACACAAAATAAACTTTCAAATTGCGTTCATCTATAAACCGTTCCACCAAAATATTTGAAACAAAAGATTACAAATAAAATCTGATAAATAAAAACACATGTTTAAATATCGTAAATCATAACATGAAATCAGATTATTGAAATTTTAATGCTTAAAATCTTAAAACATGGGCGATCCTCGGGTTTAGCCCCTCTGCACAGTCCAAGCCGCCTCATTGGTCCCCACCCCTCGTCTCTTCAACATCTTCCTCACCTGCATCGATCAAATCTAGTGAGTCTAAAGACTCAACATGTATAAACTGGAGATAACAAGTAGTACGTAATAAAGCTACATGCATCTTTAAAGTAGAGCATACATACTTGAAACATGAACATACATACAAAGGTTTGAACATGCATACATAACATAGACATGCCATTAACGTAGAACTTCTCTTAAACATGCTTGCATCATACATACTTGAACATACATAACATCATTTTACGTAGAGATATGTTTTAAAGCAAGTGACCCATACATAAATGTGCCTGATCAGACTAAACCACAGTACTGGGCTGGCAGGAAAAATCCAGTACCACATACACGAGATCGCCGGTCATGCTTTAACGAGTGGATTAGTCCCTGGTCATGCTTTACCGCTTCCCAATCCTGATCTAAACCTGGTTATGCTTTACCGGGGTGGAGAGGTCTTCGACCATGTAGAACCCGTAACTTAGACTACGTATAAGCCATGCATAATTTCTAGTATTTAAATAAAAATGATTTTCATTGCATGAGTATTTAAATTCTTTTCTTTAAATTTATTTATTTTACGTAGTAGTTAATTGTCACCTTTTCAGTTAAATAAGTGAGGCCGGACTGGAGATGGAGTATAGAGATAAGTTAATAAAGACTTATTTAAGAAATGGTAATTTAGCATGTTAGTAAATATAATTTAAAAAGTTGGCACGCATGCAAGTTATTGAATTTCCTTGGAATTTTAATTAATTTTTAAAGCATTAAATACATGTTTATTTCAGTAAATTGTGTTTAATTATTTTTATGCATTTATGCATAATTCATGCATGTTAAAATTTATTTCATGTTATTTTATAAGTTCATGCATTAAGGTTTCTAGGTGCACTTCACGCCCGAACGAGGATTGGAGACCGGAGAATTTTCACGAAAATTATTTTATTACATGATTAATTTTTATTAATTATTATAAGATGTTTTAAAGATATTTTTCAAGAATTGGGAATTTTTGGGTATTTTTACCCGCATGATTTTTAATTGTTACGGTACGCAAAGTTTATCAAATCGGAGGACTTTTTAAGAGTTCGGCTAATATTTTCAAAATCTTTCAAACACGAAATATTTTTCGGGAGTGCGTTTGGATTTAATGGGCCTAATTTTAAGCTTCTTGGACTTAAAATCATTTTTTTTCTTTTAATTAGTAACTTAGGGCTCATTAGCTAATTGTTAACTATTTAATTACTACTTAATTAACCCTAAACCTATCATTCCCCACCCCACCAGCCGACACCCCTCATTTTCAGAACCATTCCCCTCGGTTTTCACAGCAGGAAATTCAAGAAAGCTTCGGCTACCATTTTCTTGCAAAGAGAAATTCCTCCGGCCATCGTTCTTCGATATCCTCGCGTATATACATCATCAAGGCACGCTTTGTATTATCTCTTGCTGCATCATACACGTTTTTATATGCTGGAGAACGCATTCATGCATGACAATTCCGATCTAACCTAGTTCATGAAGAATTTTCGGTTCTGGCTTATGTTCTTGCACTTTCTTGATTGCTACTCACTAATTCCTTGATATTGTTGCAAGGGGGCTGTCGTGCGGTGCGCTGAGGGGTTTCTTATGCCGTGGGTATGCTGTCATTAGGTTGGGTTTGAGCTGTAGGGGCTGTACGCTAGTAGTGGTGAAGGCAGCAAGGGGTTTGTCTCGGTTTTGGGGTAGATCGCGTGCCAAGGACCGATCCAGCAACACAAGAACTGATCTAAGCCATGGATTAGATCCTTAAGGATCTGAGACAAGGCCTGAAATGGGCTCGATACTTGCTGGAAGGCGGGATCGATCGGGTGAAGGGTAGGATCGATATGTGCTTTTGGTGGCTTCTCGGTTTTTTTTTTTTTAGCTAGAGGCTTGCATGGGGGCGGTGGTTTGAGTCGGTTGGGTACCTTAGATTCTGATCTAAGTCCCTGGTGTGTGGGCTCATGATTGGTGCGTCGGGTTGAGGGTAGAGGCGTGAGTTTTGGGAAAGGGTAGTGCATGAGGTGGCGTAACAAGAAGGGCCGAGAGATTTGTTCATGTTCTGAATTAATAGCCGAGAGTTTTGGGCCAAATATTGTGGTATTTTGAGCTTCATAGTGTTTTTAAAATATAATAGTAAGTTGGGAAAATTTCGGGTAAGTTTCGAGTCGTTTCGGATTAAAACCGGGACCCCAGTCCAAGTTCTTAAACGAGTAGGTTAAGTTCTGATTTTGGCTCGAATTTACATCTAAGAATATTTAAAAAAAAAATATTTTGGGATATTTTAAGGAGTATAGTAAGCTTCGGGTAAATTTTAGAGGNGGTTAAGTTCTGATTTTGGCTCGAATTTACATCTAAGAATATTTTTAAAAAAAAAATATTTTGGGATATTTTAAGGAGTATGGTAAGCTTCGGGTGAATTTTAGAGATCCAGGGAGAAACGATGATTTTTGGGTTTATAGGGGCAAAATGGTCATTTTGCACCCGGGGTGAGATTTTAGTCCTAGCAGCGCCCTGAGCACAAATCATGATATTTTTAAATGTTCATGCATCACGTTTATGATTTTTAAGCTATTATAATAATTATGGTGCATGTTTGGTTTAAAGGAATTAAGAGAGAAAAAGTAAGAAAGTGAAGACTACTCCGTCTCCGTCGCGCCGCGTCGTTATTTCGTTTGCTTTCTGTCAAAACAAACCAAGGCATGTTTATATCTTCTTTCACTCTTCAATCAAGCCATATAGGTATTTTTAAATATCGCAAGTACATGATTTTATTGCAAGAAGATCAAAATTGTTCATATTTAATTATGTTAGTTAATTATATTACGTGCAAATATTCATTTTGAGATTTATGCGATATTGCTTGTGGTCACTTTACTATCATGCTTAAGCCCGGTCGCCAGTTACCGGTCAGTTCAGTTGTTTCACCCAGTATACTGTGGCAGTAGTCTGATCAGACATACATTATTAAGTCCGGTCGCCAGTTACCGATCAGTTCAGTTCAGTTCAGGGACCACTTGCGTAGACCATAATCTCACCAGAAAATTATTACAAGTTATTTCATTACAGGGCTCCAAGGAGCAAACATTTTCACTATGATATTTTCAGTTCAGTTATGCACGTACTATAATTACCATTGAAATGATATTTTACGTTACACCTCAGTACAGGAAATTTTCACTTGCATGCGACTTTATTATTTATTTACTTGTTATTTACGATATATGCATGCTGAGTCTTTAGGCTCACTAGACTTGATTGTTGTAGGTACTGATGATGTCGGGACCGAGGGCGGGGATCAGTGAGCCAGCTCGAGTCGGCAGTAGTGGGACCCGAGGACCTCAGTTCAGCATTGATTATTATTTTTATTTCTCAAACAATTTTTATATCGTTGGATAAACTTTTTCTGATATTTCGCAAAAAAAAAAAATGTTAATTTCTTCCGCTGCTACGTTGAACATCAAACTTTATTTATGAGTTCAATTATGAATGAGGCAATGTTACTTATTTTAAAAGAAAAATTTTAAATTTTCCGCAAATTTTCAAGTATGGATTTTCAGGCCTCTACAGACCACATTCACCGACTTCCAAACCGTTCATAATTGGTCACAAGATATTTAGCATACCTCAAAAACTTAAAATATTTTCTTTTGCACGTCGAACATACTTACAAGGCATTGAGGGATTCGTTGGATCTCGCTCGAGTTCTTGCTGCACATGCTAACGCGCTACCATGCGCCTTAAATTCCACAACTTAATCATGGCTATCGAATGAATCACCCATTGATTTACTAACTTATGACCTTCTAGAATGCTCGGGACATGACCGTAATAAACATGTTAACCCCCGACTCAACCCCGAAACAAAACTTGTCAAGAAGTATGAATTTCCCCAAACAATAGAAGACACGGACCTTGCTTAAAACACAGTTCCACGTTCCCCAATCAAACCTCATAACATCTAAATTAACTTTTAGTGTACTAGGACATAACGACTTAATAGAACCCAAAGGAAGCAAGAGCACCTAAATTCGAAGCCTAAAATTCGTCTGAAGCAGCGCCCAGCGCAGAACCGCGGCGCTGCCTGGTGCGTACCAACAGCGCTACGGTGCTACTGTGCAGCGCCTAGGCGCTGCCTGGTCTGTACTGGTAGCGCTGCGGTGCCCGCAGTGCGGCGCTGTGGCGCTAGTTCTGCGCAAATCAACCCATAATTCTGCACAAGAGCTTCCCTATGACTTCTAATGCATTATCAACCTCACCAACCCGAGACAACACCTCAAAATTCACATGATCACCCCATTGGACACTCCTAAACACAGCAAGGAACACTCGGCGATCTCCCACGAAGCCTGCAACACAAGTAACTCAAGAACAAGTCAAGAACACACTTTCAGAAAAACGAAGTTTGAGCAGTCCTACGAAAACAATCATAACTCACTCATTTCTTATCCAAATAATTCGAATTTACTGTCAAATCAAAGGTATCAAAAATTTCTACGTTTTATATGTTTAAAATTTTCAAGATAAGCGACCAAAAATTCGCAGCACACTAAATGATAGTAGAATTCGAGTTTTAGACCTAAAAATTATTTTAAAATCGATTCAACAAATTTCTGCTCAAACTTTGTACATCATACATGAATTTTTACACATAATAAACATCACAACACATATTATGACGAGATCGATGTAGGAACAATAGAATATACATGTCTTTTGATATTTAAAATTACCGAACTGACAATACCGAAGCGGGGAAGATGCGAGGGTTGATCCGGGACAAACGTGACACTATTTTCTTGAAGAAAAACCAACGAAAATTGCTGAAATTCTTGAAGGGAGAGGGGCGGCTGCTCTTGCTCTCCAAGAACCCTAATATTTTCTTTAAAAATGAAATGAAGAGAGAAATGAAATGTGTGTGTAGGTGATAGCCGAAGTGTGTTGATAAACATAAAAATTGTACAATAATTAAATGTTTTATAATATAATTATATTGTTTTTTTTATTAAATGTTTAAATATTATATGTTTTATAATAAATTGTATAAAATATAAGTTGTTGTGTAATTACAAGTTTTTACTATTTTTTACAGGTTCGATAAAACAAGAATAAACTTGGCGTTGCAAATGGGATTAAGATGATTCTTGGACCTGTAGAAAGTTGATTATAATATCTACAATATTGTTGACAAGCATGAGATAAAAATCCTCTCACAATTGGGATCAAATTAAGCAACAAATAAAGTTACCAAAGGAGTGGTAGTTTTACCATGCTCTAGTATTTTGACCATATCTCTCAAATTACTTGGTCAAATGGTTTGAAAAAAATACCACAACTAGACAACTCAATTATCCACATGTTTCTTTTTATGTGAAGAAGCAAATTCGGAGAAGAAGATTTTCAAAAGTGATGTGTAATATAATATAATATCTTGGAACACCAATGAAGACTTATGTGTAAAAAAATAATATTTTATTTGTGGTTGTCTCCCCAAATTTGGCTATAAATAGGGGTGCATTGTAATGTATTGAGATATCCCTCATTCTATGAACAAACCTTTGAGTTCATAATATTTCTCTCTATATTTTTCCTTTATTTCTTCATTTAAATACAATTAGCATGTTAATTTCATATTCAAAGTTTTACACTTTGAATAATGAATAGCTAACTTCCTAAAGTTGAGATGATAAGGTGAAACTCTTGGCATGATAATAAGGTTATTAAAAGGTAAGAATCTATGTTTTATATTATTTAATCATTATTTATTGTTTATGTTATATTTATTTCTTTAAGCATTTTTATACCCTACTTATAAGTGGGAGTTTTGATTTATTGTTGCTATATGTTACACTAAATTCTTGGAACCATTTAAATGTTTGTTTGGTTTTACCAACCATTTAAAGTGGGAACCTTGATTTAGTGTTTACAAATATATATATAGCACAATAAATACTTGACCACATTTATAAGTTTTGGTATATATTATATACTTATAAGATAATAATTTATAACATAATATAAATATGATTATTTAATATATTGGAACCATTTTATTAAGTGGATTTCAATATTGTTCGTTAATGTTAACTTTATTAAAATACCAAGAGTGGATCCTTTAATCTCAACTACTTAAAATAAAATTTGAACAATTAAAATTTACCCATTAAAGATTCAAACACTTAAAATTAAAAAGAAACAAAAACAAAAACAAAACAAAAAGACATTGTAGTGGACTTGTAATTACCTTAGCTTCCCTGTGGATACAATATCGGACTCACCGAACTATACTTTTTATGGACAACCTGCTCTTGGGAGTGCAACAATCAAATTGACAACAAGTTTTTGGCGCCGTTGCCGGGAAAGTATAATTTAATTTCAAGTCTATTTAATTTTGTTTATAGTTTATTTTTTTTTATTTGAATTTGTATTGCTTTTGTGTTTTTATTCTTTTGCATTTGCATTTGCATGAACATTATTTGGTCACGTACACTTAGTGGTCGACTCATTCGAAATAACCCTTTATTTTCACAAAACATGGCGGAAGAACCCATTCAAGAAAATGAAGATGAAATTCAATCTCATCATTTTCCAGGTAGCCGCGGCCCACGAGATCTTCACTCGTATCCTACACGTACTAGTGCACCTTCATGTCTAGTTTTTCCACCCGATGCATCACATTTCAATTTTAAGCCTGGTATTATCCAACTTTTACCCAATTTTCGTGGCTTAGATTTTGAAAATCCATACATGCATTTACGAGAGTTTGAAGAAATGTACAACACATATAATGATCTAAATTGTAGCATGAACACCATTCGACTTAAGATTTTTCCTTTTTCTTTAAAAGATAAAGCTAAAACTTGGCTACAAAATCTTAGATCGGGATCCATTCGAACATGGGATGAATTGCAACAACAATTTTTGAAAAAGTTTTTTCCATCTCATAGAACAAATTCTTTCAAAAGGCAAATCATCACTTTCATTCAAAAACAAGGAGAAACTTTTTATCAGTGTTGGGATAGATATAAAGAATTGATTAATCTTTGTCCTCATCATGGTTTTGAAATTTGGAGAGTTGTTTCTCCATTTTATGAAGGCTTAACACCTAAAGATAGGCAAATGGTTGAATTTATGTGTAATGGAACATTTGAAGATAGAGATCCAAATGAGGCAATTGAATATCTTGATTCATTAGCTGAAAATACTCAAAATTGGGACACTATAGGTACAATCGAACCATCAAACAAGATTCAATCTCCTACATCTGGTGGAGGTATGTACACACTCAAAGATGAACATGATCTTCAATCTAGATTTACCTCTTTGGCAAGAAAAGTTGAGGCACTTGAATTGAAAAAGAATGGTCAATTAAAAACTGTTCAAGAAATTGCATGTCACATCTGTGATACAAGTGATCATTCTACCAAAGATTGTCCCACTTTGCCTTCTTTTAAAGAATGTCTCTATGAACAAGCCAATGTTTTAAACAATCTCAAAAGGCCAAATTTTGAACCATTTTCTCAAAGTTACCATCCAGGTTGGCGAAATCATCCAAATTTTAGTTGGAGGAATGATAATGCTGCACAATTTTCACAACCACATTTCCAAAATCAACAAAATTTTCAAAATTATGCACCTTATGTTCCTCCACCTAAAAGGAATTTAGAAGATATATTGAATGCTTTCATTGCAAAGCAAGAGTCTATCAATACTCAAACTGCTCAAACCATGACAGATTTGAAAGATACTCTTGTTGAATTTTCATCTGCACTTAATGTTCATGAAAAAGGTAAATTTCCTTCACAACCTCTGCCTAATGCCAATGATCATCATTCACAAACTGGCACTTCTGGAACTTAACCGATGGATCAGGTAAAATCTGTTATTACCCTTCGAAGTGGTAAGGTTGGTGAAAAATTCATTCTTGAACCTTGTGAAGATGATGATAACTCAACTCCAAAGGGTAAGGAAGTGGAACCCATAACTTGCGAAGAGGAGGATCAACATATAGTGCCACCACCATTCCCTCATGCATTAAAAAATACAAAAAAATCAAATTTGAATTCTGATATATATGATATTTTTAAACAAGTAAAAGTTAATATTCCTTTATTAGATGCAATAAAGCAGGTACCATCATATGCCAAATTTTTGAAAGACTTGTGCACTGTGAAAAGAAAATTGAATGTGAAAAAGAAAGCATTTTTAGCCGAACAAGTAAGTGCAATCATTCAAAATAATAATGCTTTGAAATACAAAGACCCTGGTTGTCCTACTATTTCTTGTATTATTGGAGAACGAAAGATTAAAAAACCCTTGCTTGACCTTGGAGCTAGTGTGAATTTACTTCCATATTCAGTGTATCAAGAACTCAATCTAGGCGAGTTAAAACCTACTTCGGTAACACTTTTACTTGCTGATAGATCTGTTAAAGTGCCAAGAGGTATGGTAGAAGACGTGTTGGTCCAAGTTGATAACTTTGTATATCCTGTCGATTTCATAGTTTTAGATACACAACCTATTGAAGCTTGTAATGCAATTCCTGTAATTTTAGGTTGTCCATTTTTAGCAACTTCTAATGCTCTTATAAATTACAGGAATGGAATAATGAAGTTGTCATTTGGTAACATGACCTTGGAGCTTAATGTGTTTAATCTTTGTAAGCAACCACATGACAAAGGAGATGAAAGTGAAGATGAAAATCTTATTGAAACTCTTGTGGAAGAAAACATTCAAGAAGGGAGTACTCGTAATCAATTAGATATTTGTTCAATTGAAACTGTTAAAGAAAATATTGAAATTGATCTTGATGAGTTTATCAGGTATCACTCGTTACGAGGATCAGAGAAAGAATTTGATGCAAAATATGAGAACAAAGACGAACCACCCATATTGGAGTTAAAACCCTTACCAGAAAAATTTAAGTATGCATTTATTGGAGAAGATGAAACATATCCGGTGGTAATTTCTTCCAAACTAGCAAGTGATGAAGAAGGTAAATTAGTTGATATGCTTAAAAGACATAAAAATGCAATTAGTTGGACACTAAAAGATCTCAAGGGCATTAATCCACTAATTTGCACTCACAAAATTCACTTAGAAGAAAATGCAAAAACATCTCAACAACCACAAACGAGAATAAATTCACACATGAAAGATGTTGTGAAAACTGAAGTTCTCAAACTACTTGTTGTTGGGATTATCTACCCTATTTCTGATAGTAAGTGGGCAAGACCAACACAAGTAGTTCCGAAAAAATCTGGCATCACAGTGATAAAAAATGAAAAAGGTGAATTGTTAACAAGTCGAGTCCCATCTAGTTGGCGGATGTGTATTGATTATAGAAAATTAAATGACGCCACTAGAAAATATCATTTTCCATTACCATTTTTGGATCAAATTTTAGAAAGAGTAGCAAGTCATCCATACTACTGTTTTCTTGATGGATATTCAGGTTATTATCAAATTCCTATTGCACTCGAAGATCAAGATAAAACTACATTCACATGTCTCTTTGGAACATTTGCATTTAGAAGGATGCCATTTGGATTATGCAATGCCCCAGCAACATTTCAAAGATGCATGCTAAGCATTTTTTGCGACATCATTGAAAATTGTTTGGAAATTTTCATGGATGATTTAACTGTCTTTGGGAATACATTTGATAATTGTCTTGAAAATTTGGAAAAAGTTTTAAAAAGATGCGAGGAAAAAGGTCTTATTTTAAATTGGGAAAAATGTCCTTACATGATTACTTCTGGAATTTTTTTGGGACATGTCGTGTCATCTCATGGAATTGAAGTTGATAAAGCAAAAGTTGATGTCATTGCCAATTTACCCCCTCCAAAAACCATTAAAGAAATTCGCTCATTTTTTGGACATGCTGGATTTTATAGGAGGTTTATAAAGGACTTTAGTTTAATCTCTAAACCCATTTGTAACTTATTAACAAAAGACAGTGCATTTGAGTGGACTCAAGAATGTCAAAATGCTTTTAATAAAATCATTCGACATTTAACATCAGCTCCTATCATGCAACCTCCTGATTGGTCTTTACCATTTGAAATCATGTGCGATGCGAGTGATTATGCAGTCGGTGCAGTATTGGGTCAAAGAAGAAACGGTAAGCCTTATGTGATATATTATGCAAGTAGAACTTTAAACAATGCTCAAATGAATTACTCCACAACTGAAAGAGAACTACTTGCTGTAATATTTGCATTAGATAAATTTCGTTCTTATTTGATTGGATCAACAACTATCGTGTTTACTGATCATTCTGCTATTAGATATTTGTTGACCAAATAGGATGCAAAGCCACGAATGATACGATGGATTTTGTTGCTCCAAGAATTTGACATTGTGATCAAAGATAAAAAAAGAAAGCCGATCATTTATCGAGACTAGTAACATGATCATCTTGTGAAATGACACCAATTAACGATAATTTTCCTGATGAACATCTATTTTCAGTTACTACTACACCTTGGTTTGCTAACATAGTAAATTTTCTTGTGACAGGAAAAATGCCACCGCAATGGAGTTCTCAAGATAAAAGAAAATTTTTGAATGAGGTAAAAAACTTTTATTGGGATGATCCGTATCTGTTCAAGTATTGTCCGGATCAAATTTTTCGAAGTTGCATACCCGACAATGAGGTAAGTAGTGTCATTAAATTTTATCATTCAGAAGCATGCGGAGGACATTTTTCTTCAAAGAAAACAGCTGCAAAAATCTTGCAGTGTGGATTTTATTGGCCCACTTTGTTTAAAGACACCCACGAAATCTGCAAGATCTGTGAAAATTGTCAAAAATTGGGTGCAATTTCAAAAAGAAACATGATGCCTTTGAATCCTATTATTGAAATTGAAATCTTTGATTGTTGGGGAATAGATTTTATGGGACCTTTTCCACCGTCGTTTGGATACTTGTATATTTTAGTTGCAGTTGATTATGTTTCAAAATGGATAGAGGCAATTCCATGTCGAACAAATGATCATAAAATCGTCATCAAATTTTTAAAAGAAAATATTTTTAGTAGATTTAAAATTCCTCGAGCCATGTAAAGTGATGGGGGAACTCACTTTGTTAATAAACTATTTGCTTCATTAATGAAAAAATATGGTATTACTCATAAAGTAACTACTCCTTATCATCCTCAAACAAATGGACAAGTTGAATTAGCTAATAGGGAAATAAAGCAAATTTTGAAAAAAAACCGTTAACTCAAATAGAAAAGATTGGTCTCTGCGACTTAATGATGCACTTTGGGCATATCGAACAGCTTTTAAAACATCATTGAATATGTCTCCCTATAGGTTGGTTTACGAAAAACATTGTTATTTGCTTGTGGAATTGGAACATAAAGCTTATTGGGCGATCAAAACTTTAAATTCAAGTATGGATGATGCCAACAAATTGCGTAAATTGCAACTTAATGCTTGATGAACTCAGAAATGACGCGTATGAGAATTCAAGGATTTATAAAGCAAAAATCAAATCATTTCATGATAAAACAATTCTTAGAAAATCTTTTGAGATTGGTAAAAAAGTTTTGCTTTATAATTCTCGACTTCACATATTCCCAGGAAAATTACGATCAAGATGGACAGGCCCATATGTTGTAAAGCATGTGTATACTTATGGAGCTGTGGATATTGAAAATCATAAAAATGGTGATGTTTTTAAAGTAAATGGACAAAGGCTTAAACCATTTTTAGAAAATGAAATTTTTCAAGAAGAGTTTATTTCCCTTTCCGATCCTTGATTTTTTTGTGTTGCTTTTAATTTTGTTTTTTTTTATTTCAGGTTTCCTTAATCTTTTTATTTTCCCGGTTAAATGGCGGATAACGGTACTCCGTGACTCTCATAGTTGGTTTATTCAGTTTCCCATAATTGCTGATACAAAAATAAAAAAAATCATTTCTTTTCTTTTCAAAATGTATGAAATTCTCTCAAAAATTTGTAAATATTTTCCCTCTGTTTCTGAAAATGTTCTAAGAAAAATTTATGCAGGAAGGTGTGAAAGATTGAGATTGCTAATGCCAAAAGGAATTCCAGATGATATTCGTCTTGTAATAGAAGCTAAGGTCCGATTAGGAGGAGAAGTTCCACAATCACTGCTCATTCGGTATTTGCCTGGATTAGGAAAAAGCACTTATGCGAAAAAACGAAGGGCCAAAAGTTTAGGGGTTTGTCATAAGTGTACAAGATGGACTTGTGACAAACGATGCAGATCTTTGGGATGTGTTTCCAATAACAGAGAAGATAAAATTGGTTTCATTAAGAATGGGCTGAGTAAGGAGTCTTTAGATAACATCTTATTGACTCTTGAGACGCATTCTAGTGGACATGTGCATATTGAACTTCTCCATTTATGGAAACAATTCCAAGATGAGCGTCATAGTCTTGGGAATCCGACTAAAAAAGACCCTATTTGCCAATTTATAAGAAAATTGGATGGGAAGCATATCCTCGACTCATAGAAGGCGTTGAGCCGATTCTGGACGTACAACCAGAGGAAAATTGTGAGCTACAATCACACTACTGTTTACATGCATGTGTGTCATTATTGTTTTTACTGTTTATTCTGTTTACAATTGTTACCCATAGTTTTGTCCTGATAACATATTACACCTATAAAATCTCTCATCTTTCTCTCTATTTTCGCAGAAAAAAAAGAAGAAAGTAAAAAAAAAAAAACATGGCTGGAACCTCTGCACAATCATTGAAAAATATTTGTGTATTTTGTGGGTCGAGTCTTGGAAAAAATGAAGTGTTTGTAGAAGCAGCGAATAATCTTGGAAAGATATTGGCTGAAACAAAATTCACTTGGTATATGGGGGAGGTAATATTGGGATAATGGGATCTGTTTCAACATCTGCTCATCTTCGAGGTAGTCAGGTTTTGGGTATTATTCCTACAGCTTTAGCTGAAGGAAATATTACAGGTGTTACGATTGGTGAGGAATTAAAAGTTTCTTCTATGTATGAACAACTCACAAAAATGATTGAAAATTCTGATGCTTTTATCGCACTACCAGGTGGTTTTGGTACATTAGAAGAAATTTTACACACTGTTTCTTGGGCACAACTTAATATCCATAATAAACATGTGGACTTGTTGAATATCAATAATTATTATAACAGTTTGTTGACATTTCTTGATAAAGCTGTGGAACAGAATTTCATTTCAGAAAATTCACGACGGATGCTCATCTGTGCTTCGACTGCCGACCAATTAATTGATGATTTGGAAGCTTTTGTTCATAAGCCTGATCCGATGATAACAAAGATCAATTGGTCGCAATCAAGTAATAAGAAACGGAAGTTAGATCATTGATTCAAAAGTCGTGGATTGGTTTGCGTTTGTTATATTCAATAAAATTCCAGGTGATATCTCTTTCATTATGTACTCTTTATTAATAGTTATTTTGACATTAGGGACAATGTCATATTCTGATTGGGGGGAGAACAAACTTATAAAAAAAATTAAAAAATATATATATATATATATTATTTTAAAATAAAATCATGTTTATTGTTTGTATCTTAGTAATTTTTGCAAAAATGTCATACATTACATGTTTAAAAGATTTAAATTAGAATATGCATTCATCTATTTAAGAATGTTTAAATTTTTATTTGAAAAAATAAGTCAATTTTAATATTATGATCAATATAAAAATAAGATTTATGAAATCTTTTTGAGTGATTAACCATTGTGATAAAATCAGGTATTAAAGTATATGGCCCAAGATATACCTTATAAGAGTGCCTAAAATTTTAAACTCACACATATTTTGTGAGTGAGTGGAGAGGACTGAGAAAACAGCTTTCGAGCCTTTATTGATCATGAGAGAGACTATCTATTGTTTAGATCTTGAGTTCTTATTTTGAAAAAAAAAATGATATTTCCTGAAAAAAAAAAGGAGAAAAATACAAAAAGAAAGATATTGAAGATCTATGTAATTTTTAAGTTATATGCTACGACCCATATATCTATCATAATAAAAAAAATATAAAAAAAAAGAAAGAAAGAGAGAAATTTATTGTACAAATTAAATAAATATGTGGTCAAGAAGCATAAACTTAGTCTGATTCCATGATGTTATGAAAAAAAAAAAAAACAGGAAAAAATATATAATAAGAACAACTAGATTTTGAATCAATGGATTTTCTATCTTTTGATTAGTTTGGCTCGTTTGTCTGTCTGCATTCTGTAAACCATTTTTCTGAGCATTTATCTGTATTCCAACTCCATGAGAGAAATCGTTGCCATAAATTGAAACATTTATTAACCTGTGAGGATATGGAGTTGAGACTCTTACTAGGAATTTCTGAAGGCCGTGTACATTTAACTACCTGAAATAAGCTTTGAATTGATCATCTCAAATTATTTCATAAATTATAATTATGATGATCTTGATATAACTTTGACAGTTTTCAAATTTAATTTAAACACTTAGATAGTTTTGATTACATTTCTATTTAAATTAATCAATATGTTTTGTATTGCTATTAACGCTTAAATTGCTAGGGACTAGCAATAAGCTGGTTGGGAGGTGTGATAAACATAAAAATTGTACATTAATTAAATGTTTTATAATATAATTATATAGTTTTTGTTTTATTAAATGTTTAAATATTATATGTTTTATAATAAATTGTAGAAAATATAAGTTGTTGTGTAATTACAAGTTTTTACTATTTTTTACAGGTTCGAGAAAACAAGAATAAACTTGGCGTTGCAAATGGGATTAAGATGATTCTTGGACCTGTAGAAAGTTGATTATAATATCTACAATATTGTTGAGAAGCAGAGATAAAAATTGTAGTGCCCAAATTCTGTACACGTATAACCAATACATTTATTTAATTATTAAATTATTTAATTAATTTTAAAGCGAGTCCTAGTAGTGCATGATTTATTTAAATACATTATTTTAAATTATTCATGTTTATGTGATGCACATTAAAATATTTTTCGAGTTTCATGTTTCAGGCGATTATTCGATGCAGGATCGAGGAAGAGACCGGTGACGATTTTGGCAATTTAAAATGTGTTATTTATTTTAAGTTGAAGATGTGGTATTTTTAAATAATTTATTCAGTTTTGTATTTTAAAAGTCTAGTTTATTGATTTTAGTGATTTTAGAATCTTAAAACTTTTAAAGTCTAGCACTGATACATATCATTTTTTTTAATTAAGAGATTTTAGTGAAGTTAGTCTTTGACTAAGATTTTTCTATTAGCATTTTATTTGCATTGTGATTAGCAACTTTTAATTAGCCTTATTAACTCCTAATTAAACAATATTCCCCCTTTATTGTATTAATATACACGACACACATACATATATCCCACAATACACACACATACACATCTATTCATTCATACTTTTTTTGAAAAGAAACCTAGGGTTCATATCAATACAGCAGCCGCCCCTTTTCTCTCAAATTCCAGCAAGGTTTTGTTGTGTTTACTTCAAAGAAAATCGAGCCACCATCGTCCCGGATCAAGCCTCGCTTCCTTCCCGCTTCGGTATCGTCGTCACGGTATTTCTAATTATCAAAAGGCACGTATATTCTGTTATTTCTGCATCGATCTTGTCGTAGTATGCGTTGTGTTTTTATTTATGTGTAAAATATATGTGTGACATGTAGAAGTTTGAGCAATCATGTTTAGATAAATTTTGAAACGATTTTAGATCACAAATTTTACCTTTTTTCTATCAATTCAAATACTGTGATTTGTCGGTCGCTTTTCTGGAAAAACTTTCAACGCAAAAATTGTAGAACTTTTTGATACCTTCGGTTTGATATAAAATTTGAGTTATTTTGATAACAATTGAGTGAGTTATGGTGTTTTTTGTGGGACTGCTCAAACTACGTTTTCAGAAAATTACGATGTTGATGCGTTCTTGAAGTTTATTTGTTGCAGGCTTCGTTGGAAATCGACGGGTGATCGTTGTTGCGTCTAGGTATGTTTAGTTCGATGTTGGGATGATTTTTGGTGTCTCTTTTTGTGTCGTTAGGCACCAAGTTAAATCAAGAGTCGAGGAAGAAAATGGTGTCGAACTTCGAGTTGTGTCGTTAGTTGTTGATTATCACACTTGGGAACAATTATAATGGCTTACTTGGGTTTGGTACAATGTCGTGACGTCCTAGGACGGGTCTCGTGGTGTCGATTCATGGTCCGTTCGATCGAGTCTAGACTGTTAAGCAAAACCTATTCAGAGTTTTCGTATGTTGGCTTGTCCCGCAGGTACACAGACCCATGGACGGACCGTGGCACGGGGTCCGTGCCTTTGTTTCCTCGTCAGTGTCATTTTTTCGTGCCGACACGGACCCCCACACGGACCAGGGCACGGGGTCCGTGCCTTTGTTTCTTTTCGGTGTCAAAATTTGCGAGGCTACCCGAACCCCTACACGGACCCAGACACGGGGTCCGTGTCTACCCTTCTTTTCGAAGTCCTTCTTACCCGAACCTACACGGACCCATACACGGATGTAGGCACGGGGTCCGTGTCCTTCACATTTTGGGAAAAATTTATAGTATGCTTTGAGGGTGATGTGATGGTTTAGTACGATGCTTTATAAGGTCGAATCATGGGAATTTTAGACCGTCCTAAGAAATTGAATGAGCTTGTAAGTAAGCATAATACTTACGTCTAAGTTATACAAGTTAAGCTTTGAATTCACGTTAGTATGTGCAGTAACGACCCTAATCGAAGTCCAACGAATCCCTCAACGCCAAGTAAGTATGTTGACGTGCAAAGAAAATATTTTCAAGTTTTTGAGGTATGCTAAATGTCTTGTGACCAAATTATGTGGAGGATTGGAAAGCGTTAAATTATGAACGGAGACCAATCCGCCCGTTAAATTATGAACGGGTTTAGATCGAGATTGGAAAGTGTTAAATTATGAACGAGGACCAATCAGCCCGTTAAATTATGAACGGGGATCTCATGTATGTGGTAGTGGATACGTCCCTGTCAGCCCAGTACTGTGGTTTAGTCTGATCAGGCGAATTATGTTATGGGTCACTTCATGCCTCTACGAAAAATGATGAAGTTATGTATGTTCAAGTATGCAAGCATGTTAAGAAAGTTTATGTTGACGGCACGTCTAATTATGTACGTACGTATGTTCAAGTTCATTTTGCAAGTTCAAGTTTCAAGTATGTATGTCCTATTTTAAAGTTGCATGTGGTTTTATTATGTATTACTTGCTATTCCAGTTTATACGTGTTGAGTCTTTAGACTCACTAGACTTGATCGATGCAGATGAGGATGTCTATGAGGAGACAGGAGGTGGCGACCAAGGAGCAGGCTTGGACTGAGCGGGAGGCTAAACCCGAGGACCGCCCACGTCATTTTAATATTTTTATGCAAGTTTAAATTTACTCTGATTTTATGTTTTGATGTTTTGAACAATCTTTTCTTTTAACAAAATTTTTATTGGTGATGGATGATTCCAAAGATATTTTTATGAACGATGAGTTGACGACCGTATGGATGTTTATATTTAAGAAAATTTTTAATTCTTCCGCAAATTTTAAGT
Source organism: Primulina huaijiensis (assembly GCF_012295235.1). Taxonomy (NCBI): domain Eukaryota; kingdom Viridiplantae; phylum Streptophyta; class Magnoliopsida; order Lamiales; family Gesneriaceae; genus Primulina; species Primulina huaijiensis. The sequence continues at coordinate 9,967,616 of NC_133312.1, forward strand.
AGAAAAAGTACGGTACGTCAAAGTTGGTATCAGAGCGGTGTTCTTGTAAAGGGTTATGCCTACTGCCAGTCGCAAGAAGCTCTCGAAGTCACACCTCAAGTTTGTGAGTTTTAAAATTTTGCATTATGTATGTAGTTAGCATTGAATCATGATTTCAGCATGTCCATGTTTTAAGTTAAATTTTGTGCATCTTAGAATATTGTTATTATATTCATGCATATTGGGTTTACGTGTTGGGTAAATTGTTGGAGTAGTATGCCTCCTAGACGTCTGATTAACCGGGAAGTTAGGGATGAGAACATAGAGCATCGCGATGAGGAGAGGGTCACTCCTCCTCGTCCACCTCCGGATATGCAGGCGCAGATGCTTGCAGGTATGACGCAGTTCTTCGCGTAGTTTGCGGGGAACCAGGCTGCAGCAGTGGGTGCAGGGGAGAGGCCCAGGCCTGAGGCTGTCTACGAGAGGTTCAGAAGGATGAGTCCAAAGGAGTTCTCGGGTACCACTGACCCGTTGATAGCGGAAAGATGGATTAAGTCCATCGAGGTAATCTTTGATTTTATGGAACTGACCGATGCTGATAGGGTCAGGTGTGCCACGTTCATTCTGTCAGGGGACGCTAGACTATGGTGGGAGAGTGCGTCAGTGTGGGGACCCGAGCTCTAACTCAATTATCTTTGGAATTAAATAGATCTTTGCTAGAAAACGTGGGTCAAAAATTTACTTTTAACATACTACACATACATAAGATTTATTGCATTTCATTAAAAGCAAATACATGTCTTGTTTCATTCATACAATCAAACTAGTATTTAAAAAGTATTAATACATGTCTAATACAACAACTAGTTATTCTGCTACGCCCGTGATCATCACGCTATCATCTCTCAATCATCCTCGTCTCAACCCTGATCCTGCCCCACCTGTTGTTATGCACACATACAGACACAACAACAGTCGGAAACTCCGGTGAGAACAAATCCCAGTATAAAACATGTATACATGCATGTCATGCAATTAAATACAAAATCATAACACATAAATCAGTAATTATGACACATTAGTGAATACAGATAAAACTCTTCGACTCTTATTCTTTGACTCGACTCATATCTAAGTCTAGGGATCTCGGTGTGAATAAGACGTAACAAGTCTCCCACCTACTCTCCCAATCGTGGTGGCGGTACGTCTTATTCCTAGACTTCGGTCCTGTCTGTATCGAGTGTCTACAATCGGAGGAAATCTGCTCCTATGCGTCGATACCACCGAACATCTAGAAATTTGACAATTCTGCCAATGACTCTCCTATCTTAAATGCTTGAATATAAATCAATAGACAAAGCGTAAACATAAAAAAAAAAAAAATCTAGTATGTGATTTTGGGAAACTCAAATCAAGTCTAATTCGAGTTGTATCTTCCCGCATTCACATGAATTATACCTTTCGTTGTCGTAGTTCTTGTCGTAGTCGAAAGTTTGGTGTCGAATCAGTCAATATCAAATCTGAAATGCCAATGTATAGATGTAGTCTATCAATATACAACTCAAACAAGTCTTGTACAAATCATTATTCAATCTCGGTACAATTCGACGGCATATCGGCGTGATCTTGCAATACCGATCAATTCAAATCTCAACATATATCAACAAGTCAAATCCTCAACTCATAAACAGCACAATATACTCATTATTATCTTAAAATCTGCATATCTCAACTCAATACATGCTAAAAACTGTAAAAATTGCATATTATATCTGTTCTTCGATCCGGTTGCGAATATACGTTCACAATAATCATAAGAACACATAATCTCAATCATATCAAATTTCCCCAACATCTAAACTTCACTTCAGGTAGGAAATAAACAAGACTTACATCTTTACGAAGCTATTGAAGAGAGGAGCACAAATCTAGTCTCGGATCGCAATTTGGTTAAACGGATTTGTCACAACCAAGTGTTGAAGAGAAGAGGAAAAGCTTGGAGCTCTCGTTGCTGGTCTGCTGAATGAGGAAGAAATGAATCAGCACTAAGTCTATATATATATATATCATGCCATGTGTCAACTTGAGAAGTAAAGGTGGATTTCTGGCACAGAGCACCGCGGGTGCGCTACCTCTACACCGCGGGTGCGCTCAAGCTACGGCAATCCTTCAACATTTCAAAATCGACGACCGCGGGTGCGGTATGTCTTGGACCGCGGGTGCGGTGACCCTACTGTAATTCTTCACGTTTCATGAGTTACAACCGCGGGTGCGGTAGAATACTTGGCGCGGTTGCGGTCACTTCTTCATGCAACATTTCATATATATATATATATCACAATTCAAAAGTCTCCAACGAGAATCTCGGGCATTACAGTCGGTGGCAGTTAACTCACAGACCTTGTCTTGGACTGGATTCAAGGAAGTGTTCTTCGCCAAGTACTTCACTGAGGAAGTACGATCTAGACTGACTAGGGAATTTATGACGCTGCGACAAGGAGACAGCAGTGTTGCAGAGTTTGTTAAGAGGTTTGAGAGGAGGTGTTACTTCGTACCCCTCATTTCGAATGATGTTCAGGCAAAGCTGAGACATTTCATGGATGGATTGCGGACAATATTGCGCCGTGATGTGAGGGTAGCTAGCCCGCCCCACTTCTTATGCAGTCGCCGTATCTAGGGCTTTGGCGACAGAACAAGACCAGCGGGATATTGATGCTGACAGGCCGGGCAAGAGGCCCTACCAGGCTCCACCGCACCAACAGCCGCAGCATCAGCATCAGCATCAGCGACCCCAGCACAAGAGGCCATACCAAGGGCCACCAGGGAAGAAACCTTATCAGGGACCGCCGAAGGACAAGGGTCCAATTCAGCAGCAAGGGGCACCTCAGAAGCCCGTTATTTTCCCAATATGTCCTAAGTGCAACCGCCAGCATCCAGGGCAATGATTATATGGACCAGGCAAGTTCTTCAAGTGTGGAGCCAGTGACCACATGCTAAAGGAGTGCCCACAGTGGAAGCAGCCGACTCAAGGCAGAGTATTCGCCATGCATGTACAGGAGGCGAATCCAGACACGACTTTGCTGACTGGTAAACTCTTCTACCCAAGTTCAGTATTATTTTGCCTTGCATGTGGATTTTATTTGGGATTGTTAAGGTGCTAGTAATATTTTGAGTGATTTGGGATAGTAATTTTCTGCTATGTTTGAGGTTAATATTAGAATTTTTGGGAATGTAAGTTTTGCGTGTGCTAACGTCTCTCAAGAAATATTTTCATTAAGAGAATAGCCACTCAGGCCTTGATAGATTCAGGAGCCACCCACTCATTCATATCATAGACATTCGCTAGTCATTTGGACATCAAGTCCATAGGACTCGATGTGAATTATTCAGTAACAGTCCCATCAGGGGAAGAGCTGTCAGCTACTAGTGTGGTCAGAGACATTGATCTGGAATTGCACGGCCACCTAGTATATGCCGACTTGATCGTCTTGCCGATGCCGGAATTCGACATTATTTTGGGAATGGACTGGTTGACAAAGAACAGAGTCTTGATCGAATTTCAGAAGAGCTCAGTTTTGGTTAGACCAGTGGGCCTGGAGCAGTTTCTGTTTGAACCAGCCAGATGGAGGAGTTTTCCACGCATGATCTCTTGCATGCAGGCAGGGAGACTCATTTCCAAGGGGTGTCAGGCCTTCTTGGCCAGCATTATTTCTGCACCTGACATACCTACTCCGTCTTTATCAGAGGTGCCAGTAGTCAGAGACTTCCCAGACATCTTTCCTGATGACGTCACAGGCCTTCCACCAGAGAGAGAGGTGGAGTTTGCAATTGAGCTCATTCCAGGCATAGTGCCAATCTCTAAGGCACCGCATCGATTAGCTCCAGCTGAGATGTTAGAACTCAAGAAACAGATTCAGGAGCTTCTCGACAAGGAATTTATCCGCCCTAGTTGCTCGCCTTGGGGCGCACCAGTGCTTTTTGTAAAAAAGAAGGATGGGAGTATGAGGCTGTGCATCGATTACCGAGAATTGAACAAGGTAACGATCAAGAACAAATACCCACTTCCTAGAATCGAAGACTTGTTCGACCAGTTGCAGGGAGCTACAGTGTTCTGATCAGGCGAATTATGTTATGGGTCACTTCATGCCTCTACGAAAAATGATGAAGTTATGTATGTTCAAGTATGCAAGCATGTTAAGAAAGTTTATGTTGACGGCACGTCTAATTATGTACGTACGTATGTTCAAGTTCATTTTGCAAGTTCAAGTTTCAAGTATGTATGTCCTATTTTAAAGTTACATGTGGTTTTATTATGTATTACTTGCTATTCCAGTTTATACGTGTTGAGTCTTTAGACTCACTAGACTTGATCGATGCAGATGAGGATGTCTATGAGGAGACAGGAGGTGGCGACCAAGGAGCAGGCTTGGACTGAGCGGGAGGCTAAACCCGAGGACCGCCCACGTCATTTTAATATTTTTATGCAAGTTTAAATTTACTCTGATTTTATGTTTTGATGTTTTGAACAATCTTTTCTTTTAACAAAATTTTTATTGGTGATGGATGATTCCAAAGATATTTTTATGAACGATGAGTTGACGACCGTATGGATGTTTATATTTAAGAAAATTTTTAATTCTTCCGCAAATTTTAAGTAGAAAAAGTACGGTACGTCAAAGTTGGTATCAGAGCGGTGTTCTTGTAAAGGGTTATGCCTACTGCCAGTCGCAAGAAGCTCTCGAAGTCACACCTCAAGTTTGTGAGTTTTAAAATTTTGCATTATGTATGTAGTTAGCATTGAATCATGATTTCAGCATGTCCATGTTTTAAGTTAAATTTTGTGCATCTTAGAATATTGTTATTATATTCATGCATATTTGCTAGACCGTATCCGTCAAGGATAGTCTTCAGATGAACAGTTACAGAAGTGGAGACTGAAAGAAGAAGCCAAGGGCAGTATGCTCTACTCAGTGTCAGACGGTATTGTGAGATACAAGGGAAGAATGTGGGTGCCTAATGTAGATTTGATCAGAGAAGATATCTTAACAGAGGCACATGCATCTCCGTATTCAATCCACCCAGGAGGTACCAAGATGTACAAAGACCTGCAGATCTTGTATTGGTGGTCAGGGATGAAGAGAGACATCCGCAGATTTGTGTCTGAATGCCTCACTTGCCAGCAGGTGAAGGCAAAGCATCAGAGGCCAGCAGGAATGCTTAAGCCACTCCCTATCCCCGAGTGGAAATGGGAGAATATCACTATGGACTTCGTCGTTGGGTTGCCAAAGTCAATTAGAGGTTTTAATGCTATTTGGGTCACAGTGACCCGACAGGGACCCGAGTTTTACATCTTCATTCTGGAAGAGCCTACATGCAGCTATGGGGACGAAGCTGCAATTCAGTACAACTTTTCACCCGCAGACAGATGGCTAGTCGGAGCGAGTGATTCATATCTTGGAGGATCTATTGCGAGCATGTATGATCGATTTCCAAGGGACGTGGGAATCGAAACTACCTCTAGTGGAGTTTACATACAACAACAGTTTTCAAGCATCCATTGGTATGGCTCCCTATGAGGCATTGTATGGAAGGAAGTGCAGATCACCGATTCATGGGATGAATTCGGTGAGAGAGCAGAACTTGGTCCAGAGATAGTTCAGCAGACTGCAGATGTGGTGGTCAAGATTCGTGACTAGATGAAGACCGCCCAGAGCCGTCAGAAGAGTTATGCTGACAAAAGGAGGAGAGATCTCGAGTTTGCCGTAGGTGATCACGTTTTTGTAAAGATAGCACCTATGAAGGGTGTTATGAGATTTGGGAAGAGTGGCAAGCTGAGTCCGAGATTTATTGGACCGTTTGAGATTCTTGACAGAGTTGGGACACTAGCTTGTCGTGTAGCCCTTCCGCCGAATCTGGCCGAGGTACACAACGTGTTCCACGTCTCGATGCTGAGGAAGTATCTAGCTAATCCTTCGCATATTCTGAGCTATGAGCCGCAACAGCTTACTCCAGACCTGTCTTATGAGGAGAAGCCGATTCAAATCCTAGACAGGAAGGAGCGCAGACTCCGGAACAAAGTGACCAAGTTTGTCAAAGTCCGGTGGCTAAACCAATCCGTGGAGGAAGCCACTTTGGAGTCCGAAGTGGACATGAGGATTCGCTACCCGGAGTTGTTCGGTAAGATTTACTTTCGGGGACGAAATTTTTATAAGTGGAGGAGAAACTGTAGTGCCCAAATTCTGTACACATATAACCCATGCATTTATTTAATTATTAAATCATTTAATTAATTTTAAAGCGAGTCCTAGTAGTGAATGATTTATTTAAATACATTATTTTAAATTATTCATGTTTATGTGATGCACGTTAAAATATTTTTCGAGTTTCAGGTTTCAGGCGATTATTCGATGCGGGATCGAGGAAGAGACCTGTGACGATTTTGGCAATTTAAAATGTGTTATTTATTTTAAGTTGAAGATATGGCATTTTTAAATAATTTATTTAGTTTAGTATTTTAAAAGTCTAGTTTATTGATTTTAGTGATTTTAGAATCTTAAAACTTTTAAAGTCTAGCACTGATGCATATCATTTTTTTTAATTAAGGGATTTTAGTGAAGTTAGTCTTTGACTAAGATTTTTCTATTAGCAATTTATTTGCATTGTGATTAGCAACTTTTAATTAGCCTTATTAACTCCTAATTAAACAATATTCCCCCTTTATTGTATTAATATACACGACACACACACATATATCCCACAATACACACACATACACATCTATTCATTCATACTTTTTTTGAGAAGAAACCTAGGGTTCATATCAATACAGCAGCCGCCCCTTTTCTCTGAAATTCCAGCAAGGTTTTGTTGTGTTTTCTTCATTGAAAATCGAGCCACCCTCGTCCCGGATCAAGCCTCGCTTCTTTCCCGCTTCGGTATCGTCGTCACAGTATTTCTAATTATCAAAAGGCACGTATATTCTGTTATTTATGCATCGATCTTGTCGTAGTATGCGTTGTGTTGTTATTATGTGTAAAATATTTGTGTGACATGTAGAAGTTTGAGCAATCATGTTTAGATAAATTTTGAAACGATTTTGGATCACAAATTTTACGTTTTTGCTATCAATTCAAATATTGGGATTTTTCGATCGCTTTTCTGGAAAACTTTCCACGCAAAAATTGTAGAAATTTTTGATACCTTCGGTTTGATATAAAATTCGAGTTATTTGGATAAACATTGAGTGAGTTATGATGTTTTTCGTGGGACTGCTCAAACTGCGTTTTCAGAAAATTACGATGTTGATCATTCTTGAATTTTATTTGTTGCAGGCTTCGTTGGGAATCAACGGGTGATCGTTGTTGCGTCTAGGTATGTTTAGTTCGATGTTGGGATGATTTTTGGTGTCTCTTTTCGTGTAGTTAGGCACCAAGTTGAATCAAGAGTCGAGGATTGAATTTTCGTATGTTGGCTTGTCCCGCAGGTACACGGACCCATGGACGGACACTGGCACGGGGTCCATGCCTTTGTTTCCTCGTCAGTGTCATTTTTGCGTTCCGACACGGACTCCCACACGGACCAGGGCACGGGGTCCGTGCCTTTGTTTCTTTTCGGTGTCAAAATTTGCGAGGCTACCCGTACCCCTACACAGACCAAGACACGGGGTCCGTGTCCACCCTTCTTTTCAAAGTCCTTCTTATCCGAACCTACACGGACCCATACACAGATGTAGGCACGGGGTCCGTGTCCTTCACATTGTGGGAAAAATTTATAGTATGCTTTGAGGGTGATGTCATGGTTTAGTACGATGCTTTATAAGGTTAAATCATGGGAATTTTAGAACGTCCTAAGAAATTGAATGAACTCGTAAGTAAGCATAATACTTACGTCTAAGTTATACAAGTTAAGCTTTGAATTCACATTAGTATATGCAGCAACGGCCCTAATCGAAGTCTAACGAATCCCTCAACGCCAAGTAAGTATGTTGACGTGCAAAGAAAATATTTTCAAGTTTTTGAGGTATGCTAAATGTCTTGTGACCAAATTATGTGTAGGATTGGAAAGCGTTAAATTATGAACGGAGACCAATCCGCCCGTAAAATTATGAACGGGTTTAGATCGAGATTGGAAAGCGTTAAATTATGAACGAGGACCAAGCAGCCCGTTAAATTATGAACGGGAATCTCATGTATGTGGTAGTGGATACGTCCCTGTCAGCCCAGTACTGTGGTTTAGCCTGATTAGGCGAATTATGTTATGGGTCACTTCATGCCTCTACGAAAAATGATGAAGTTATGTATGTTCAAGTATGCAAGCATGTTAAGAAAGTTTATGTTGACGGCACGCCTAAGTATGTACGCACTTATGTTCAATTTCATTTTGCAAGTTCAATTTTCAAGTATGTATGTCCTATTTTAAAGTTGCATGTGGTTTTATTATAAATTACTTGCTATTCCAGTTTATACGTGTTGACTCTTTAGACTCACTAGACTTGATCGATGCTGGTGAGGATGTCTATGAGGAGACAGGAGGTGGCGACCAAGGAGCAGGCTTGGACTGAGCGGGAGGCTAAACCCGAGGACCGCCCACGGCATTTTTAATATTTTTATGCAAGTTTAAATTTACTCTGATTTTATGTTTTGATGCGAGTTGTTTTGAACAAGCTTTTCTTTTAACAAAATTTTTATTTGTCATGTATGATTCCAAAGATATTTTTATGAACGATGAGTTGACGACCGTATGGATGTTTATATTTAAGAAAATTTTTAATTCTTCCGCAAATTTTAAGTAGATAAAGTACGGTACGTCATAAAAATCCTCTCACAATTGGGATCAAATTAAGCAACAAATAAAGTTACCAAAGGAGTGGCAGTTTTACCATGCTCTAGTATTTTGACCATATCTCTCAAATTACATGGTCAAATGATTTAAAAAAAATACCACAACTAGACAACTCAATTATCCACATGTTTCTTTTTATGTAAAGAAGCAAATTCGGAGAAGAAGATTTTCAAAAGTGATGTTTAATATAATATAATATCTTGGAACACCAATGAAGACTTATATGTAAAAAAATAATATTTTATTTGTGGTTGTCTCCTCAAATTTGGCTATAAATAGGGGTGCATTGTAATGTATTGAGATATCCCTCATTCTATGAACAAACCTTTGAGTTCATAATATTTCTCTCTATATTTTTCCTTTATTTCTTCATTTAAATACAATTAGCATGTTAATTTCATATTCAAAGTTTTACACTTTGAATAATGAATAGCTAACTTCCTAAAGTTGAGATGATAAGGTGAAACTCTTGGCATGATAATAAGGTTATTAAAAGGTAAGAATCTATGTTTTATATTATTTAATCATTATTTATTGTTTATGTTATATTTATTTCTTTAAGCATTTTTATACCCTACTTATAAGTGGGAGTTTTGATTTATTGTTGCTATATGTTAAACTAAATTCTTGGAACCATTTAAATGTTTGTTTGGTATTACCAACCATTTAAAGTGGATGTCTTGATTTATTATATATGAATATATTATAATATTAATTTCTTGGAACCATTTAAATGTTTGTTTGGTTTTACCAACCATTTAAAGTGGGAACCTTGATTTACTATATATAAATAGATCATAATATTAATTTCTTGGTACCATTTAAATGTTAGTTTGGTTTTACCAACCATTTAAAGTAGGAACCTTGATTTAGTGTTTACAAATATATATAGCACAATAAATACTTGACCACATTTATAAGTTTTGGTATATATTATTTACTTATAAGATAATAATTTATAACGTAATATAAATATGATTATTTAATATATTGGAACCATTTTATTAAGTGGATTTCAATATTGTTCGTTAATGTTAACTTTATTAAAATACCAAGAGTGGATCCTTTAATCTCAACTACTTAAATTAAAATTTGAACAATTAAAATTTACCCATTAAAGATTCAAATAATTAAAATTAAAAAGAAACAAAAACAAAAACAAAACAAAAAGACATTGTAGTGGACTTGTAATTACCTTAGCTTCCCTGTAGATACGATATCGGAGTCACCGAATTATACTACTTGTGGACAACCTGCTCTTGAGAGTGCAACAATCAAAGTGACAACATGTGTGTGTGTAGTTGTGGGTGTGCGCGTGAGTTTGGTAGTTGGGGAGGTAATTAGTGAGTTAATTGACTAATTAAAAATATTAATAACAAATAAACCTACTACATAAAATACTAATATGTCACTAAAATACTAGCATCATTAAATTTAAAATAAAGCACACAAGTGTTTAACTTTAAAATTTTTTTAAAAAAATTATAAACTTACATAGTAAATTAAGTTAGGCTGTAAAATGCTAAAAACTTAATAATTTATTTAAAATGCCCCAAACCCAACCTAAAATAAAATACCACATTTTAAACTGCAAAAATCGTCGTTGGTCTCTTTTCCTCGATCCCGCATCGAGTAATCGCTTGAAATATGAAATTCAAGAAAATACTTTAACGTGCATCATATAAACATAAATAATTTAAAATAATACAATTTCATAAATCACGCATCTCAAAAATCAATTTAAGTTTTATTAAATAATTTAACAATTAAATAAATACATGGATTTTACGTGTACTGAATTTGGGCTCCACAGTTATTACGTTCAAGTTTCAAGTATGTACGTTTTACTTTAAGGATGCATGTGGTTTTATTATGTAGTACTTGTTATCTCCAGTTTATACGTGTTGAGTCTTTACACTCACTAAACTTGATCGATGCAGGTAAGGATGACTTTGAGGAAACGAGGGGGTGGAATCGTGGAGACCAATGAGCCGGCTTGGACTGAGCAGGAGGCTAAACCCGAGGACCGCCCATGTTTTAAGACTTTATGCATGTTCAAATACTCTGATTTCACGTTTTTGTTTACGATATTTAAACAAGTATTTTTAGAAAACTTTATTTGTGATATTTTGTTGCAAATATTTTGATGAACGGTTTAGTGTTATCGCAATTTGAATATTGATTTCTTATTTAAGAAAATTTTTATTTTTTCTAAAATTTTAAAGTCGTTCAAAATACGGTACATTACATCATCAATCATATTCCACATCTCTGCATCATTGAAGCATTCCTTGATAGTCTCTTATATGCTTTTGAAATGAGATTTTAAACTTAACTTATATTCAAAGTGCTTATTTCTCAATAACAGAGGTTTCAATTTTACATCAGTGCAAACAAAAGAAACAATGTAAATGAAAAACAAACATAAGTATTTACAAACATAAATAACAAATAAAATATTAAACACAAATTCTCAACACAAGCACAAATATATTATATATTATATATTATATAAATATATCACTTATAGATGTATAAGAAAATTTAGGAAGAAGCCAAAATTATACACAAAAAAATTTAACTAAAAGTTTATAAAAATTATATAAAAATATAAACTTATACAAACTTCTTCCTCAACCATTTTAATTATAGTTTGTCTTTATAACAAAATGAAGTAGACGTTCAAATGGTTATTGATCGATGATCTCGACCACTGATTGATGGAGAATTTCAATGGGACTAAGCAAAAGATGACAGGCCACCTAAGGAGGAGAACGAATGATAATGTTATTTCAAGGGCAAATTTGAAAAAAATACATCTGTCCATCTTTGATTTAAAATTCAGTATCTAGATGATTTTTTTTACAAATTAATACCTGACAACATTACAAACTTAGTTTTAGCTACTTACAAAAATAAATTTACATTTTTGACCTTTTATTATTTAAATAAATATATTATTTTATCGACCAAATTAATTGTGTGTTTTCCATCTACCAAAGTATTAGTACCTATTATGGTGTTTCAAATACTTGATTTTGTTATTTGAATACTCCAAATGTGTACAAAAATACTATATTTTCGAACAATCACCATAAATTCAATCATTGTTGGTTTTTCATTAAAAATAAATTATGATGACTTATTCATTTCATTTTATTTTTAAAAAAATATAGTTCATCACTCATCATGAAATAAGATTAAGTACTTATTTTGACATATAAAATATCTATTTTGAAGTTTCAGATATTTGATTTGGCTCTTTAAATACTCCAAATATGTAAGAAAATACTGGATCTTCGAACGATCCCTATAAATTCAGTCATTGTTTGTCTTTTCATGAAAGGTGTATTTGGATGACATATTCATCTCATTTAATATTTTTTTGTAAAAAAATCAAATTCCAAACTAAGCATGTAAATTTAAAAGTACTTAGTTTTACCTGAGAAATACCTATTTTGAGTTTGCAAATACTTGATTTCGTAAATGAGATACTCACAATATGCATTAAAATACTGGATATTCGAATAGATAACGTAAATTCACCAAGTATTGGTATTTCAATGTAAAATACATTTGGGTGACATATTCACCTCATTTAATATTTTTTTTATAAAAAAATAAACAAATTCTCAAATAAGAATGAAAGTTTTAAAGTACTTAATTTTACTTGAGAAGTACCTAATTTGAGTTGGCAAATATTTGATTTCGTAAATGAGATACCCACAATATGTATTACCATATTGGATATTCGAATAGGCAACGTAAGTTCTCCAAGAGTCCAAGTGTTGATATTTCCATGGAATATGCATTTGGATGAGAAGTACCTAATTTGAGTTTGTAAAAAATTGATTTGATATAGGAGATTCTCATAATATGTAATAGAAAACAGGATATTCAAATATGCAACGTAAGTTAACCAAGTGTTGGATTTTCATGGAAGATGCATTTGGATGATATATTCATCTCATTTAATATATTTTTTGTAAAAAAAATCAAATTCCCAAATAAGCATGAAAATTTTAAAGTACTTAGTTTTATTTGAGAAGTACCTAATTTGAGTTGGAAAATACTTGATTTCGTAAATGAGATCCTCACAATATGTATTAAATATTGGATATTCGAATATACAACGTAAATTTTCCAAGTGTTGGTATTTCCATGGAATATGCATTTGGATGAGAAGTACCTAATTTGAGTTTGCAAATACTCGATTTGGTGCAAGAGATACTCATAATATGTAATAGAATACTGGATATTCGAATGTAAATTCACCAAGTGTTGGCTTTCCATGGAAGATTCGTTTGGATGACATATTTATCTAATTTAATATATTTTTTGTAAAAAAAAAAAAAAAACAATTCCCAAATAAAAATGAAAATTTTAAAATACTTTGTTTTATTTGAAAATTATTCATATTACAAAGACTTGATTTGGTACATGATATACTCATAATATGTAATAGACTACTAGATATTTGAATATGCAACGTAAGTTCACCAAGTGTTGGTCTTTCTGTGGAAGATGCATTTGGATGACATATTCATTTCATTTAATATTTTTTTGTAAAAGAAAAAACAAATTCTCAAATAAGAATGAATATTTAAAAATACTTGATTTTACTTGAAAAATACCTAATTTCAAATTGCAAATACTTGATTTGGTACATGAGATACTCATAATATGTAATAGACTACTGGATATTCGAATATGAAACGTAAGTTCATCAAGTATTGGTCTTTCCATGAAAGATGCATTTGGATTATATATTCATCTTATTTAATATTTTTTTGGTAAAAAAATTCTCAAATAGGTATGAAAATTTTAAAGTACTTCGTTTTACTTGAGAAGTACCTAATATGATTTTGCAAATACTTGATTTCGCAAATGAGATACTCACAATATGCATTAAAATACTAGATATTCGAATAGGCAATATTTCCATGGAAAATTCATTAGGATACTTATTCATGTCATTTAAATAAATAAACATAGTTCATTATTCATCATGGACTAATTGGGAGATACATTATGAACATAGTTCGTAAATGAGCTTGAAGTTTGCACTTTAAGCATATCTTGTATTAATGATTTATAAAATACTCATCAATATTAATTGACAATACTTTTTGATATTCATTGAATGACTTATTTTAAAATTATACTTATTTGTAATTATTCATTATACTTGTTAGTATTTTTTCTTTATAATTATGAGTATTAATTTATAATATCATTAATATTCATTCACAATACTTGTTGGTATTCATTAAATGACAAAGCAATACTTTATTTGATATAATCATCATCAGTATTCTTTCATAATATTTATCGGTAATCATTCATTATATGTATCAATATTCATTATACTTGTTATCAAATTTGAGTTTTCAAATGGTAAAATCAATTATCAGTTGAATCTAATTATGTTCAATTATCAGTTGAATCTAATTATGTAATACTTGTAACAATTTAGGTATCATATTTTTATTTCACGGATCTCATCATCAAATGCCACTCAATATTGACTTGAAATTATATATTTTGACATCATCAAATAATGGAATTTGAGTACTTAAATGGTAAAATCAAGTATTTTTGGACTCGTATTAGGTATAATTTGTATTAATTTAGGTATCACATTTTTACTTCACGAATGTCATCATCAAAGACCACTCAATATTAACTTCAAATTATATAATTCGAAATCCCCAAATAGTTGGATATAAGTATTTTGGGAGTAAAATCAAATATTTGCGAACTCGCATTAGATACTCTTTGTACCGGTTTAGCTATAATAATTTAACTTCACCAATTTAGATACTCTTCATATCAATGCATCATCCATGAAAAAATCAACACTTGATGAACTTACGTTGCCTATTCGAATATCCAGTATTTTAATAAATATTGTGAGTATCTCATTCACGATATCATGTATTTGCAAACTCAAATTAGATACTTCTCAAGTAAAACTAAGTATTTTAAAATTTCAATACTAAGTTGGGAATTTGTTTTGTTTTGTTTTGTTTTGTTTCTACAAAAAAATATTAAACTAAATGAATATGTTATCCAAATGCATCTTCCAAGGAAAGATAAACACTTGGTGAGCTTACGTTTCATATTCGAATATCCAGTATTCAATTACATATTATGAGTATCTCATGTACCAAATCAAATATTTGCAATCTCAAATTAGGTACTTCTCAAATAAAAATAAGTACTTTAAAATTTTTATGCTTAGTTAGGAATTCGTTTTTTCTTTCACAGGAAAAAAATTAAATGAGATGAATATGTCATCCAAATGCTTATTCCATTGAAATATCAAAACTTGGTGAACTAATGTTGCCTATTCGAATATCTAGTATTTTAATACATATTGTGAGTATCTCATTTACGAAATCAAGTATTTGCAAACTCAAATTAGGTACTTATCAAGTAAAACTAAGTACTTTAAAATTTTCATGCTTAGTTGAGAGTTTTTTTTTTTTTTAAAAAAAATATTAAATGAGATGAATATGTCATCCAAATGTATCTTCCATAAAAATACCAACAATTGGTGAACTTACGTTGCTTATTCGAATATCCAGTTATTTAATACATATTGTGAGTATCTCATTTACGAAATCAGGTATTTGCAAACTCAAATTAAAGTTTTTCTCATTTAGGGTGGAAAATTAAGTATTGGTAGATTCGAATTATATATATTTTGTACTAATTTAGGTATTAAAGAGTTAAAATGACAAATCAAAAGTCACTAAATATTACTTGAAACTATATTTTTTTGTATCCCAAAATAATCAAAATTGAGTCTTAAAAGGATAAAATCTAGTATATGTCAAATCAAATTAGGTACCATTTGTATCAATTTAGGTAACACGTTTTTTATTCACAAATCTCATCATCAAAGAGCATTCAATATTATTTTCAAACTATATATTTTGACATACTCAATAGAATCTGAGTATTTAAAAGTTAAAATCAAGTGTTTGTGGACTCGAATTATGTATTATTTGTATTAATTTAGGATCACATTTTTACTTCACGAATATCATCATCGGTGTCACTTAATATTAACTTCAAATTATATTTTGGCATCCTCAAATAATTGAATATGAGTATTTACGGGGTAAAATCATGTATTTATAGACTCTAATTAGATATTCTTTGTACCAATTTAAGTATGACATTTTAAATTCACAAATGACATCATCAAAAGTCACTTAATATTACTTGAAACTTAAGTATTTTCTTACACATTTGAAGTATTCAAATAGCCAAATCAAATATTTGGAACTCCAAAATAGATATTTTATCGATTAAAATAAGTTCTTTTTCTAATTCAACAATGAGTGAGAAACTGTGTTTTTTCAAAAATTAGATGACATAAATAAGTCATCTTAATGCATTTTCAATGAAAAGACCAACAATTATTGAATTTATTGTGATAGCTCGAAGATCCAGTATTTTCTTACACACTTGTAGTATTCAAAGAGTCAAATCAAGCATTTGGAACTCCAAAATAGGTATTTTGTAGGTGTAAATAAATACTTAATCTTATTTCATGATGAGTGATGACCTATGTTTTTTTTTAAAAAAATAAAATGACATGAATAAGAAATCCTAATGCATTTTTCATGAAAAGATTAACAATGACTTAATTTTTGGTGAATGCTCGAAAATATAGTATTTTCTTATATATTTGGAGTATTCAAAGAGTGAAATCAAGTATCTGAAACACCATAATATGTACTTTTTATGTCAAAATAAGTATTTATTTTTATTCATGATAATTTAGAAACAATAAATGGAGAAAAATGATATAATTTTTGTGGATAAAATAATATATTTATTTAAATAATAAAGGGTAAAAATGAAAAGTTTGCTTTATGGGTAGTTAAAACTAAATGTATAGATTTGTCAGGTACTGATTTCTAAAAAATTATGGCCAGGTACTGAATTTTAATTGAAACATTAGCAGAGGTATTTTTTTTGAAATTTACCGTTATTTCAACATCACTTATAAAATACTCATACTAAAGATAATCAAATTAAGAAATGAATTCAAGCACAAGCAATTTTATAAATGATTATTAAAGAGAAATAAATCAATAAGAAGAAGATATTTTAGATGATATAAGCTAATTTATAAGCTACTAGATCAAATAGGCCATGAGAAATAACTAACCCAAGAAAAATTTAACTAAGAATGAGTATGGGAAAAAAAATGTACAAGAACTCAATCGTGCAACCTTAATCTATTGAAGACCACCAAGAAATAATATTCCGATATAAACTCAACTTCAATATCCTCACGAAAATACAAAAATACATGATTCTAAAATGAATATGATACAATTGGTGTAAAAAACATAATTAATATTTGTGCATAACAAGATAAGATTCTATATGTCCGTATTACAAAAAAATCCCATAAACAGCACCAAAAATAGCCAAAACAGTGGTTCCCAACACTTCTAACCTCACAAATCCCTTAACCGAACCACCCTTACAATATTGCCTGAACAAATACGAAAAATAAACCGGCGCAGCCACCGCAAAAGATGCTTGAAATAGAGCTGTGATTTTGTGGCTGGAGGTGGAGGATGAAGATTGCAGAGATTACCCATCAAGGAGTTTTCAACGTCTAATTGGCATAAAAAGACCAAAGCCAAAAGAAAAGCTAATGAAGAACACTTAAAAGACCTTTACACCATGGCCAAATGTAGTGCGAAAATGGTGGTTGTGATAGAGAATGCTAAGGTCCATCGACAATGGTCCGTTGACAAAGCCAAAAGAAAAGATAATTAAGAAAACTTGAAGGACCTCCACCATGGCCAAATGTAGTGAGAAAATGGTTGCTATGATGGAGAATACTGAAATCCATCGACAATAACTCATTAATGTTGAGAAACAAATGGATGTGATAGGAACAAAACGGCCTGTTATTAATGGAATTCCTTGGCGTCTATCTGTGAAATATTCGTTTGGCCGAGGGCTTCCAAATACATCGTAAGCCAAACCGGTACTCACAAATAACCAATCGGCAATGAATAGGGAAGGTATAGTAATGACTTTTAAGGAAGAAAATAAAATACTAAAGATGAACCACATATATGTTGATGAATAAGTCTGTGAATACTTGGTCAAATAACATCCAAAAATTTGGCAGAAAAGAGTAGCGAAGGGGGGTTGCTCGGACGGGACTTCTACACCATTTGGACAATTCTTCAGAGGAACTTATCTATTTAGGTTCGACCTTCCAGAGTGCTTGTGTATTGTCATGATGCAATGAACTAAAAATATGTTTATTTTTATTGTTGTGTGCACTTTTTTTTATTTGTTGGTGTACGTCATTTAGTATTTTCTATTTTCTATGTCCAAAAAATCGAATGTTTATCAAGTTAAATTAAGTCGATAGTAACTGTTTGTAATAAATTGTGTTATGTATTTTTTAGTCGTGATCTTGTTCATTATTTTCATTTGGTGTTTAATATAAATAGTAAAATTACAATTAATTAATGAAAATCATAAAACAATTGAAATAAATTAAAAAGAGATAAAAAAAATTTAACATTAAAATTAATTAAAAAATTCAAAATAAAAAAAATATGAAATGGACAAAATAAAAAAAGGCCATTTTGCAATTTTCAGTTATGTCATTTTTGTAATTTATATTTGTTGTGAATAATCCCAGAAGCTTCTTCTCCCGTAATGTTCAAGAACTCAACTCCCAGTAAGCATATGCTCTCAAGCACATTCAAACAAGATTCAACAAACAACACACGTATATAGAAAAGCAAGAATCACGAACGATAAACACAAGAATTATCGTAGTTCGGCTTTCTTCGCCTACATCCACTTGGAACTCAGAGCAATATTTTATTAGAATTTCAGAAGAAGATCGATCACTAAAACAAAAATCTTATTTAACAACACATCAAAGACAACGGTTTTAACAAAAACCGTTGTCTTTTTTACTTTTAACAACGGTTTTAACAAAAACCGTTGTCGTAGCCTAAAAAAATCCGCTCAAAGACAACAGTTTCTTTAAAACCGTTGTCTATGAGCGTTTTTTTTTGCCTACGACAACGTTTTTTAAAAACCGTTATCTATGAGCGTTTTTTTTGGACTACGACAACGGTTTTTAAACTGTTGCCGTATAAGCGTTTTTATTCAAGCTACGACAACGGTTTGTAAAAAACTGTTGTCTTTCAACTGGTTTTTCTACAAATTTTGTTGTCAATATTAGATTTCGCGACGGCCTAAGTAAAATCTGTCGCTAATTTTAGCGACGGTTACACTATACCGTCGCTAATTTAAATATTGCGACGGTTTATGTATACCCGTCGCTAAACTTTGCGACGGTTTTAAGTAAACTGTCGCCGATGTAGATATAGCGACGGTTTTCCAAAAACGGTCGCTAAATTTAGCGACGGTTGTTGTATAACCGCCGCTAAATGTAGCGACGGTTTTATTAAACCGTCGCCGATCTATAATTAGCGACGGTTTATATTTAACCGTCGCTAAATAAAGCGACAGTTCTTATAAAAGCGTCGCTAATTTTAAATCGGCGACAGTTGAAAAAATAACTGTCGCTAATTGCGACGGTTTAATCAAAATCGTCGCAAACTGTCTATAAATATCCCAACCCTCAGTCCATTTTCTACCCTACCACGTCACAACACTTAAAATTTTTCTCACTTACACAATTTTCATTTCGTTTTTCTCTTTAAAGATTAATAAATTTTTACCACTTCACAACACTTAAAATTTTTCTCCCTTACACAATTTTAATTTTGTTTTTTTTTAAGTTTAATAAATTTTTAAAATCAAGAATATAATATTTTGGACTTAAATTTTTTTTTATTTTACTGACAAAAATAGCGACGGAAAGCATAAAACACCGTCGCTAATATTAGCGACGAAATTGAATTAATACGGTCGCTAAATTTAGCGACGGTGTATAAAACCGTCGCTCTTTAGCGACTATTTTAATTACGACCGTCGCTAATTTTAGCCACGGGTAACGATGATTTCCGTCGCAAATTTATTTGTGACAGTTGTTTAAAAACCGTCGCAAATTGTAACTACAACAACACTTTAGAACCGCTGTCTTTTAGCGAATTCTTTAACCACATGACCTTTAACAACAGTTTTGTATACCTACGACAACGGTTTTTCACCGTCATCTTTAGACGTCTACGACAACGGTTTTTCACCGTTGTCTTTGAGCACACCCTTTAACCACAGGGCTTCTAACAACGGTTTTAAAAGGCCGACAACAACGGGGAAAAACCGTTGTCGTAGGCCTTTTTTCTTGTAGTGGATACACAGAGGACGTGAAAGTAAAACAAGGAAGAGCACTACAAGTCTAACTTGGATATTAGTCACCTAGTTAGTTATTAGTAGCTCATCAATAAACACC
This sequence comes from Primulina huaijiensis, assembly GCF_012295235.1. Classification (NCBI taxonomy): domain Eukaryota; kingdom Viridiplantae; phylum Streptophyta; class Magnoliopsida; order Lamiales; family Gesneriaceae; genus Primulina; species Primulina huaijiensis. Next base: position 9,987,864 of record NC_133312.1, read on the forward strand.
TAAGAACGACTTTTGCAGACCGCATCTTCAGGGGTGAACTCGATACTGAATAAGTTGATCTACTTTGCTTACAAATCTCCACCATATCAGCATATCAGTATCCCTTGCTCTTTATTGTTCCCATTTCCTCCTACCTAAGGAGGCTTTCCCAATTTGATAAGTGACATACAATGCTAGAGTTTTGTCCCTGTCACCACTTTGGTCAGCATATCAGAAGGATTGTCATCATCTTCTTTATCTTCACTCTACCTTGAGATACCATATCCCTTATGAAATAAAGCCTTACATATATATGATTTGTCCTATCATGATGCACTAGATTTTTCATCAGTTGCACAGCTCCCTGACTATCATAGTACACCACGGTTTCAGCTTGACACCCTTCTAATTCTTCAACCAAACCTTTTATCCATAAAGCTTCCTTAAACGCCTCTGTAGCAGCAACATACTCAGCCTCGGTCGTGGATAAAGTTACAATATGTTGAAGAGTAAACTTCCAGCTGACCGTATTTCCATATAGAGTAAACACATATCCTGTTTGTGACTTCCTATTATTTATGTCACCAGAAAAGTCTGAATCTACATAACCTGCAATTTTCTCATTGTTTTTCCACTTATTATCGTATTTCAAACCAGCCTCTTTTGACCTTTTAAGATACCTTAGCACTCACTTCATGGCTTTCCAATGTTTAGGACCAAGATTTGACATAAACCTGCTAACTAGGCTTGATGCGAAAGCTATATCAGGTCTCGTACACACCATACCGTACATAATACTCCATGTAGCACTGGAGTATGGTACTTTAAGCACTTCTTCAACTTCCTCTTCACTCTCCGGGCTTTGTTCTGAAGACAGTTTAAAATGTGCTCCAATTGGTGTTGTCACGGGCTTCGCATTTTGCATATTGTACCTTGTGAGGACTTTACTCAGGTATGCTTGTTGTGTGATATATAACTGGCCCATAGATCTATCTCTTATTATATCCACACCTAAGATTCTTGATGCTTGGCCCATTTGTTTCATTTCGAACTCTGTTCCCAGCAGCTATTTTAGTTTATTGACTTCCTTGATTTCTTTTCTTGCAATGAGCATATCATCCACATATAATATCAAGTATAATCTGCTGCCTTTTCCTAGTTTTTAAAATAGAAACAACTATCATAGCTGCTTCTTTGATATACATTTCTGATCATGAATCCATCGAACCTCAGATACCACTGGCGGGGTGATTGTTTCAGGCCATATAATGATCTCTTTAAGTGACAAACTTTGTGTTCCTCACCGGCTGATACATAGCCTTCCGGTTGGGCCATATAAATGGTTTCCTCCAACTCCCCATGTAAGAGAGGCATCTTAACATCCATTTGCTCTAATTCCATATCATAATGAGTCACCAAAGACAATAGTATTCTAATGGAGAAGTGTCTTACTACTGGTGAAAAGATCTCATTGTAATATATTCCCTCTTTTCCTATCTCTTACTAGTTGGTACTGACTTAAATTAGTTTTCTCAGTAATATCTTTTACTTCTTCTTCTTGAGTTTGGATCTAAACGGTTTCTGGTTCACTCTCCACCTTAGACTGATAGCTGCTTTTTTCTGTTCCATTTGAACAGTTTAAGCCCCACTATCTTCTAGGCTATGCATATCATTTTTTAGTATCTCCTGCTCGTTGAAGATCACATCCCTACTGGTGATTGACTTATATTTGTTTCCTTCATTAAGCCAACATCTGAATCCCTTCACTCTATCGAAATACCCAAAAAAATAAACATTTTTTAATCTATGCTCAAGTTTTCCTTCATTAACATGCACATATGCTAGGCATCCAAAAATTCTTAAGTTTGACTAGTTCACTAGCTTTCCAGACCATATTTATTCAGGTACCTTAAAATCCAATGATATAGAAGGGCTTATATTAATTAAGTGAACTGTAGTGGACACAGCTTCCCTGCAAAATTGCTTGCCCAAGTTAGCATGGTTAAGCATGCATCGAACCCTTTCAAGTATTTTTCAATTCATGTGTTCTGTGACTCCGTTTTGTTGAGGCGTGTATCTCACCGTCTTATATCTTTCTATCCCTTGATCTTTATAAAATTTTGTAAACTCGTGTGCAAGGTATTCAAGTCCATTATCAGTTCTTAGTCTCTTAATCCTCTTCCCGGCTTGGTTTTCTACCAAAGCTTTCCATTGTTTGAAGCTTTTAAATGCCTCATTCTTTTGCTTAAATATGTAGACCCAAACCTTTCTAGAAAAATCATCAATGAAGGTTATGAAATATCTAGCTCCACCTAGTGTCTTAACCTTAGCTAGTCCCCAAATATTAGAATGAACGAAATCCAAAGTTCCCTTAGTGGTATGCTGTGCCAGACTGAACTTGACTATATTTTGTTTACCGAAGATACAATGTTCACAAAAGTCTATTTTGTGAACAAGGTCAGAACCAAAGATCCCTTGTAACGTCCCGAAAATTTAAATGCCCACGCAAACCACATGCATGCAATTATTAAATTTTCTTCTATTTTAATTAAATTTTTTAATTGCATGAATTAATTATGTTGTGCATATTTACATGTTTAAAATATAATTTTCTACATTGTTGCATTAAAATGTATTTTTAAAGGTTATTCGAGTTGCGATCGAGGAACGGAGACCGATGGCTGAAAAATAGAAAAATTTTTATTGGATAATTATTTTAATGATTTAAAATATGAGTGATATTTTTCGTATTTTTGAAAATAAGTATTTTTGAGGTGATTTTATACGCCGGGACGTAATTTTATCGGTGTTGGTTTTTCAAAAAAAATACGAACGTTTTGACAACCCGACTAATAAATTCACAACTTTATTTAAAAAAATATTTTAATTAAGCACTAATGGGCTAAGTGGGCCTAATTAACATTGTTAATGGGCCTAAGCTAGCAATTAGTGTTTGGTTAGGATTTTATTTATTATTTAAACCAAAGTCCTACCCCATACCCCATTACAAACCCATGCCCCAATCCCCTAAAACTTTAAAACTCCTTCTTTCATAAACAACTCACGGCCCACTAAAAGCAAGAAAGGAAAAGTTTCGAAATTCAAGGGAAAAAATCAAGTCATCGTCTCGTCGTCGTCGTTTTTCAATCGCCAATGTTTTCGTGCGTTTAAAATACAAAGACACGCCATATTTATTTCCTTCAAAACATCATCACACCATAATATGTTTTGTGTATGAATAATATGGAAAACAAGTGACACTTTTGATTATTTTCGTTTTTGGACATAACATGAAATTTCAAGCATGGTTTTTGATTCCAAATTCATGGTATATTGTGTTTAAGAAGGATGCCATGTTAGAAGTGTAATTAAGGATGTTTACACGAAGCTTTAGGTTCATAAAACTCAACCAAAACGTTTAACAAACATGAATAATACAAGCTGGAACCGAAACATGTGGTGGTGTGTTTTGAGGGCTCGGTTTTTGGGAAATAAGAGGCTAGGCCTTGCATGGCTCGTCTGGGGTCAGGGCTGGGTAATGGTCTGAGTCAGGGAAGAGTCCTAGCCACGCTAGTACTCGAAAACCATGGGCTGGGAGGAGTCTTTGCCAACAAGGACTCCACCCGAGAAGCATAGGAGTGCAGGCTGGATATGTTGTTGGGCAGATGGTTAAGGGGCTCGGTCAGAGGTCTTTGGCTGGGCTAGGTCAAGGGATTAGGGTCCTAGAAGGGTGCTTGAGGGATTGGTTCAAGGGGTGGCTCGGTGGTTGGGGCCCTAGGAGCAAAAAACGTGGAAGTACACTTGATGTGCAACTCACGCGAGCAGGTTTCGGGAGTTGCTGATGAGAGGGGCTCGGGGCTGGCCTTGGGGCAAGCCAGGTGGGTCCTATAGGGTCCAAGAGAGTTGGGTAAGGTCTGGGCTAGGGGCTGGTGCGGCTGGGTTGCTTCTGGCTCGAGGAGAAAGAGGGAACCGTGAGGGAAAGCCATCAAGCGCGCTGGCTACTGTCATCTGGTTAAGTGCTTCGTGCGTGGGTTCTTTGGGCTGAGCTAGTCTGGGCTTGGTCTGGGCGTGGTCCAGGGTGGTTAGGGTTGTAGAGGCCTAGAAATTCTTACTTGAAAATTTGCGGAAAAATTAAAAATTTTCTTTTAAACTATATGAAATATCCAGTTCATAAAATAAACTGTTAAATAATGTATCATGTTTAAAAAATAGCAGCGGAAGAAATTAATGTTGTAAAAATAACTGTAAAAATTTTATCCAACGGTAGGTAAAAATGTTTGAGCGATAACAATAATAAATGCTGAAAAGTGAGGTCCTCGGGTCCCACTACTGCCGACTCGAGCTGGCTCACTGATCCCCTGCCACAGTATACTGGGTGAAACAACTGAACTGACCGGTAACTGACGATCGGACCGGTAACTGGCGACCGGGTTTAATCATGATAGTAGAGTGACCACAAGCAATATCGCATAAATCTCAAAATTAATATTTTTGCACGTAATATAAATAAATCACATCATTAAATATGAACAATTTCGATCTTCTTGCATTAAAATCATGTACTTGCGATATTTAAAAATACCTATATGGCTTGATTGAAGAGTGAAAGAAGATATAAACATGCCTTGGTTTGTTTTGACAGAAAACAAACGAAATAACTGTTAGAGTAGGTGCACGTCGAGCCAAGTGTTGGCCGAGTGTTCACAATGAAACTCTATGTATAAGCAATCTTTATTTTAATAATATTTGAAATTATTGTTTTGGCACATCTTTATCTGTATACCCATGCTAGTTGCATAGATAAAGCCCTTGAATATACAAATAGTAGAAAGAATATGAGATGCTCATATGATGAGTATCATGAAACTCATATTTGGAATACTGTATATTCTAAACGGTTCCTAGTCGATTCAGCCGCCGCTAAGAAGGATATAGGCCGCTCGAGCTTGAGACTAGTATCTGCGATGTGAGTACCATGTTTCATTGGTAGGGGACATTGTGATGTCCGAGCATGCAGATAGGTGCTCCTGGTAGAGTGCACTGAACAACCCTCCATTAAAGGACTTTCCAAGTGGTTCTCACTTATCGAGTGGAAAAGTCCTAGTTTATGGTTGTACACCATTAGTCCTTATGACCCGGGACAACATTGAGACTCTATGTGCTAGAATTACACTTTGACTTGTTTACCGACTCTCATGGGGTCATCAGGTGGCAAGGTTGGGTGTTCTGTCGAAACATATAGGAGTCGATGCATTGTAGTCGGGGATTCACCGCTTACCTACGGGTATGGATATCCTATGTGTTTTT